>NW_026652289.1:83832896-84104412 GCF_009828535.3 Hylobates moloch | reverse complement strand
CTCATCTCTACTAAAAAAAAAAAAAAAAAAAAAAAAAAAAAAAAAAAGCTAGGCATGGTGGTGCATTCCTGTAATCCCAGCTACTTGGGAGGCTGAGGCAGGAAGATTGCTTGAACTGGGAGGCAGAGGTTGCAGTGAGCCGAGATTGTGCCACTGCATTGCAGCCTGGGTGACAGAGTGAGACTCTGTCTCAATAAATAGATAAAAAAATTAAATACATAAAAATTAAATACATAAATACATAAAAATAAAAAAATACAACAAAAAAGAAAATCCAGCTGTCTATTAAGCCAGACATTGGGAAGTTTTTTTTGTTTTGTTTTTAGACAGAGGTTTCCCCTTTGTGCCTTGGGCTGCATTGCATTGGCACTATCTCGGCTCACTGCAACCTCTGCCTCCTGGGTTCAAGCGGTTCTCCTGTCTCAGCCTCCTGAGTAGCTGGGATTACAGCCGCGCACCACCACGCCTGGCTAATTTTTTGTATTTTTGGTAGAGATGGGGTTTCACCATGTTGGTCAGGCTGGTCTCAAACTCCTGACCTCAGGTGACTCACCTGTCTCGGCCTCCCAAAGTGCTGGGATTACAGGCATGAGCCACCACGCCGGGCCCATTGGGGAGATTTTTTAAAATATAAAATGGGCCGGGGTGGTGGCTCATGCCTGTAAACCCAGTACTTTGGGAGGCCAAGGTGGGCAGATCATCTGAGGTCAGGAGTTTAAGACTAGCCTGACCAACATGGTGAAACCCCATCTCTACTAAAAATACAAAATTAGCCGGACATGGTGGTGCATGTCTGTAATCCCAGCTACTCAGCAGGCTGAGGCAGGAGAATCACTTGAATATAGGATGCGGAGGTTGCAATGAGCCGAGATAGTGCCATTGCACTGCAGCCTGAAACTCTGTCTCAAAAAAAAATATAGAGCCGGGCGCGGTGGCTCAAGCCTGTAATCCCAGCACTTTGGGAGGCTGAGGCGGGCGGATCACGAGGTCAGGAGATCGAGACCATCCTGGCTAACACGGTGAAACCCCGTCTCTACTAAAAACACAAAAAATTAGCCGGGCGTGTTGGCGGGCGCCTGTATTCCCAGCTACTCGGGAGGCTGAGGCAGGAGAATGGCGTGAACCCAGGAGGTGGAGGTTGCGGTGAGCCGAGATCGCGCCACTGCACTCCAGCCTGGGGGACAGAGAAAGACTCCGTCTCAAAAAAAAAAATATATATATATATATATTATATAAATTTTATATATATAAAATATATACATACACACATATATGTATAATGATGTCACTCTTCTTATTAAATAAGCTATTTTTAGAAAAAAATGTAGCTATTTGCTTTTTTTTTTTTTTTTTTAGACGGTGTCTCACTCTGTCACCTAGGCTGGAGTGCAGTGGCACGATCTCGGCTCACTGCAACCTCTACCTCTCGGGTCCAAGCAATTCTCCTGCCTCAGCCTCCCAAGTAGCTGGGATTACAGGCGTATGCCGCCATGCCTGGCTAATTTGTGTATTCTTAGTAGAGATGGGATGGGGTTTCACCATGTTGGCCAGGCTGGTCTCCAACTCCTGACCTCAAATGATCTGCCCACCTCGGCCTCCCAAAGTGCTGGGATTACAGGCGTGAGCCACCGCACCCAGGCTGTATAAGTGCTATTTATGTTAACATGCCATTATTATTATTTTAAAATAAATGAATATTTAAATTTTTTTTCCACTTGAACTTCTACTACCGTAAATATTGACAGATAAACTCATACGAATGAAAGCCCGCTGAGACCCTCAGCCATTTCTAAGAGGGTGAAGGGTTCCTGAGTGCAGTGTGTTTGCAATCTGTCAGTCTCAATCAATCATTCTTGCTGTGCAGAGTAGTTCTTGCACACAACTAAACCACCACTGTCTGGCAACCCTGGCACCACTGGGCACTTGTGGTCATGGAGACAGGCCAGGACGTTGCAAAGGCAGAGTGCCTTCCTGGGCCTCTGATCTGGGCCGCTCTCCCTGTCAGTGTGGCTGACGGTGCCTGGCAGTCACCTGGGCGGGCCCCTGCTTCTCTCTTTGGGCCAATATTGGCTCTGGAGGCTCCCGGTGCATCTTTGTCTTCAGTCTGAATGCTGCACTCAGACTTTACCCTGGGGACAGGCAGGACACTGCCTAAGCCACCTGGGTAGTCCTTTGTGTGATTACCGCATCCAAGCTCCATGACTCATTCCTTCTCCACTGCCCCCGTCCTACCCCATTTCCAGACGAGATGATCTCCCACCTGCAGGCCATTGGCTCTATTGCGTTTCACCAGGAATCTGATCTCCTCTGCTTTATATCTTCCAGAAATTCTCCAATATTCTAGTCTGTTGGTGGCACTTTTCCTGGTTTTCAAGGACTTCTAAGTGTTTTTATATTTATCCTACTACATCAGAGGGTGGGGGAGATAGGTAGGAGAGTTGCAGTTGAGCCTTGAACAATGTGAGGGTTGGAGAGCCAACCCCTCACGCAGTCAGAAACCCTTGTATAACTTCAGGCTCCCTCCAAACTTAACTAATAAATAGCCTACTGTTAACTGGAAGCCTTACTGGTAACATGAAAAAATCAGTTAACAAGTACTTCGTATATGTATTTATACTGTATTCTTACAGTATACTGTATTCTTAGTTTATTAATTAAGCTAGGGAAAATAAAATGTCATTAAGAATATCATAAGATAAAGTATTTACTAAGTGGAAGTGGATTATCATAGAAGTCTTCATCCTCGTTGTCTTCACGTTGAGTGGCTGAGGAGGAGGGGCTGGTCTTGCTGCTTCAGGGTGAGAGGAAGACATGGAGGAGGTGGGAAGGGAGGCAAGAGAGGCAGGGACACTTCGTGTAACTGATTGAAAAACATCCCTGTGGGTGGACCTGCACAGTTTGAACCTGCGTTGTTCAACGGTCCGCTGTGCTAGAAACTGTTTAGTCAGCAGTCCTGAACGAAATGTAAACAATGGTTGAATGAAGGAGCAAGGGAGCCTAAGGGTGGGGAGAGGCGGGTGTCCGCCAGGATCTTCCTCCAAGACAGGGTTGTTGCGAGGGGCAAATGGTGACTGATGATCCACAAGAAGGCGTACCTGTGTGACAGCACCTGTAAGCCAGGTGGGATCCGGGTGCGGCCTGTCGTCTGCTGTTTTCATCTGGAGCTCAGCAAATGGTGGAAGTCCTAGGGGGACAACATACACAGCTTAGCAGCAGGTGCCCCTAATTTAGCCAATGGGAGTTTAATTTAGCCACGGGGGTGTAATTGCTAGAAGAAAAGAGAAGAAAAAACCTGATGCCCTCACCGCCTTCCAATCCTGACTCTTCAGGAAAAGCCTGGCTCTCCGACATCTCCAGAGTGCCTGGCCAGGCGTGAGAAGGCGGGGTGTAGCGGGGGTGTGTGTGTGTCGGGGGTGGCAGGATGTTCCCCAGAGGCGGAGAGCGGCGCGTGGGAGGTGCTGCAGGCGGCCTGGGAGTTTGGGGGCGCCGCCCTTCCTCCTGCCTTGGGCCCAACCGGTGGATACTGTCGAGTCTGTTGTAGTCCCCTTCTTAGGAAAAGCACAGACAGCCCTTTAAAGATGTTGACCTGACAGCAGCGGGGGGCCCAGGGTGACCACTGAGCAAATCAGGGAAAGGAAACTTAGGTCGCCACACATTTGATTTAAAAGAAAATAACTTCCCTCCTGAAGCAGGGGCTGGGGTAGGTGCCCTGGCACAGGCACAAAACCAGAGCGAACCCTTGCCGCTGCTCCGGAACGTCGGGCCACACCCTCCGGATATGGGAAAGGCTTTCTTCTCTATTTCAAATGACCCTGTTTCGCCTTTTTTAGATGCAAATGTTTATTTGGTCTGACTTTGAAATACCTCGGAGCAGCTGAAATAATTGAAGGCAGCCCTGTAAGAAGCAGCACTTCCCGACCTTCTCACAGGCAAACCCTCTGCGGGCGCCGCCAAGGGCCCCCACGAGACACCTGAGGGGCAGCACAGCCCCTCCCTCCCTGGGCCGTGCTGGCCATGCCGCAGCTGGTCACCCGCACGAGGATCTCGGGATTGCCCTGCAGACTGGCACTTCTCCAGGGAAGTGATGGCAGCTGCCATGGAGCCAGCATTTGTCGAGGACCTGGCACGCAGGCCACCGGCTCTGGGAGAGGGCTGAGGAGCTGTGGGGCTCACCTTTCAGAGATTAGCTTGTGTAACTTGACTTGTTCCCCCAAATCCTACAAGTACAGAGAATATGCAGAAATCTGTGAGCGAAACAACCTTCCGCAGCTCGTTGTTGTGGGGATTAAATTAGTAAAATGTCTAAAAAATACGATTCAGGAGGATTGTGGGTGCGTGTGACTTGCTGGTGGGTGCGCTCCACTCACCACCCTCCCTCCGCACCTGTGCGAAGCATTTGACCCAAAGCAACTCCATTTCGAATAGCAGCCGATAAAATAAGGCTAAGACCTACTGGGCTGCATTCCCAGATGGTTAAGGCATTCTAAGTCACAGGATGAGATATGGGGTCGGCACAAGATACAGCTCTTAAAGACCTTGCTGATGAAACAGGTTGCAGTAAAGAAATGGCTAAAACCCAAAATGGCAATAAGATGTGTCCTCGGTGGTCCTCACTGCTACACTCCCACCAGCACCATGACTGTTTACAAATGCCATGGCAACATCAGGAAGTTATCCTATATGGTCTGAAAAGGGGAAGCATGAATAATCCACCTCCTGTTTAACATATCATCAAGAAATAACCATAAAAATGGGCAACCCACAGCCCTTAGGGCTGCTCTATGGACTAGCCGTTCTTTTACCCCTTTACTTTCCTAATTAACTTACTTTCACTTTATTCCGTGGACTCGCCCTGAATTCTTTCTTGCCCAAAATCCAAGAATCATCTCTTGGGGTCTGGATCGGGACCCCTTTCCTGTAACACACCCACTGAGAAGTGCTTGCTGATTTGAGGGTTCACAGTGTCAGGAGCTGCCGCAGTGTCACCCCATTTTATAGATGAGAAAACACCATCAGAGTTTTTTGTTGTTGTTGTTTGAGATGGAGTTTCACTTTTTCCCCCAGGCTGGAGTGCAGTGGCGTGATCTTGGTTCACTGTAACCTCCGCCTGCAACCTCCACCTTCTGGTTTCAAGCGATTTTCCTGCCTCAGCCTCTCACAGTAGCTGGGAGTACAGGTGCCCACCACGCCTGGCTAATTTTTGTATTTTTGGTAGAGACGGGGTTTCACCATGTTGGCCAGGCTGGCCTCGAACCCCTGACCCCGTGATCCGTGGGCCTCCGCCTCCCACACTGCTGGGATTACAGGCGTGAGCACCAGAGTTTTTAAGTCAGAACTGGAGCCTGAGCCAAACAGGTGCCAGAACCCGGCCTTCCCTGAGAGGCTGGCACACCACAAAAGGTCGCCAGCTCTCCCTCTTCGGGGGTGAGGCGTGGGTGGTTGCGTTTTTGCGCCTGCCCTGTGGCTGGCCGACGGGTGTGCAACGGGGTCCTCTGTTTTGCTTGGTTTTGCCTGGGACCGTGTGCCCTGTGTGCTGCGTTGTGGTCTCAGCCGTGGATCTCGATAGGCACAGCTGGACTTTGTCCTCACTTGCCTGCTGTGCCCCGGTTGGGGTTTTTTTTTTTTGCATGTGCCATTCCCCCTGGCAGTTGCCTTCCCTTCTCGCGCCCTGGCTGGCTCCCTCTCGCGGCCGGGGCTGCTGGTTTCTCTATTAGACTCAGCAAGGCACCTGCAATGTGCCATGGTGGGGGGCCTTCCCCGGTGCCCCCATTAGCCCATCCGGGGCTATGGCAGCTCCAGACACAAAGTAGCAGCTCATATATGAACGGTGGTGGAGTCCAGAAAAGATGGAGAAACAGGCTGGCAAGACCAGGCGGCACAAACTGAAAGCATCCTTGCCTTCACTTCACACAGTGCACTGGGCCTTTCCTCTGCCAGCGTGAGCAGCTGAAAGCCGGCCGAGCCCTGTTCCCAGCTCTGAGAACATTGTGCTTGCAATAAGACGGAGTGGAGAGTCTGGAGTTGGTTTCTTCCAGCGGGTTTGTGGTCTCGCTGATTTTAAGAATGGAGCCACGGGCCTTCCTGGTGTTACAGCTCTCAAAGATGGCAAGGACCCAAACGGTGAACAGCAGCAAGAGTTACTGTGAAGAATAAAATAACAAAACCTCCACAGCGTGGAAGATAGACCCAAGCAGGTTGCCGTTGCTGGCTCGGCAGGGAGAAGCGGGGCCGGGGGAGAGGCAGTTTTTATTCCCTTATTTGTCCCCGCCCATGTCCTGTTCTTGTCCTATCAGAATGCCCTTTTCTCAATCCTCCCTGCGATTGGTTACTTTTAGAATCTTGCTGATTGGTCCATTTTACAGAGCGCTGATTGGTGTATTTTACAAATGTCTTGCTAGCTACAGAGCACTGATTGGTGAGTTTTTACAGAGCACTGATTGGTGCAGTTTACAATCCCCTTGCTAGCTACAGAGCGCTGATTGGTGCGTTTTACAATCCTTGCTACGGAGTGCTGATTGGTTCGTTTTACAATCCTCTTGTAAGAAAAGTTCTCCAAATCCCCACTGGACCCAGGAAGTCCCGCTGGCTTTGCCTTTTAGTGGGACTGTGTTCAGGAGATAATTCCACTCAGACATAGTGGCCTGACCATGGGGTGCAAAGCTGGGGGCCAGACAGCCTTCCAGGTGGTGACTTTTACTATACTGGGGATGTGGCTTTATGGAGCCATGCTGGCCTCCCTCCAGCAGGAGCCTGATGGATCAAAGATGGAAACCAAAAAAATACCGGAAAAAAATGATTAAAAACAAAAAACAAACAAAACAAAACTGTTGGCCGGTCGCGGTGGCTTAAGCCTGTAATCCCAGCACTTTGGGAGGCCAAGGCAGTCAGATCATTTGAGGTCAGAAGTTTGAGATCACCCCAACCAACATGATGAAATTCTGACTCTACTAAAAATACAAAAGTCAGCTGGGCATGGTGGCATGCTTGCAGTCCCAGCTACTCAGGAGGCTGAGGCAGGAGGATCGCTTGAACCCAGAAGGTGGAGGCTGCAGTGAGCCAAGATTGTGCCACTGCAGTCCAGCCTGGGTGACAGAACAAGACTCTGTCTCAAACACACACACACACACACACACACACACACACACACACACCCCTGTAATCTTGGAAAGGAGTGAACTCTTTAATGATCTTGCAAAACCCTGTGGCCATAAACAACATAATTGATTTATTCTACCAGATAAGAAAAAATATATCTGCATGGCAGAAAATATCCTGCTTAAAGTTAAAAAAAAAAAGATAAACAGAAAAAAATTATGGCACATTTGTAAGGTGGAATTTACCCTGCAGTCATGAAAAAGAATAAGGTATACTTATGTCTATGTGAAAACAGAATCATATGCATAATAATATATGCAACTTATGTCACAGGCAAAGGGCCACTATAAATCAAAGAAAGAAATCCAACAACTGAATTCGAAAATGGGCAATGGGAAGAAATCCTTCCCAGAAAAGAAAAATGCCTCTAAACATTCAAAAATATGCTGACTGTCATTACAATAAGAGAAACGCAAACTGAAATATCAATGAAATCCTACTTTCCGCTATCAGATCGGCAAGTTCCAAACTTTGACAACTGCCTTTCGAGTGAGCTGAAGGGACATGCTCCATGGGGGAATGTAGTCACATTTACCAGAACTGCACACATATGTTCTCTGGCCCAGCAAGCCCACTTCAGAGTCTTGTCAAGACGTGTAATACAGAGGCTCATCAAAGCATTGTAGTGATTGGAAAAGGATAGGAACAACTTAAGCACTATCAAGATTAATTACATCACATCCCTAGGTCTGCATTACCATGCAGTCATTAAAAAAGAGGGAGGTGGCCATGTGTGCTGGCTCTCGCAGTGTAATCCCAGCACTTTGGGAGGCTGAGGCAGGTGGATTATTTGAAGTCAGGAGTTCGAGACCAGCCTGACCAACATGGTGAAACCCCATCTGTGCTAAAAATACAAAAACTAGCCAGGTGTGGTGGTGGGTGCCTGTAATCCTGGCTACTCGGGAGGCTGAGGCAGGAGAATCACTTGAACCCAGAAGGGTGAGTGAAGATCATACCACTGCACTCCAGCCTGGGCAACTCCGAGTGAAACTTCAGAGTGAAACTCTGTCTAAAAAAAAAAAAGAGGTTTATTTAGGCCTATGAAATGCAGCAATCTTCAGAGTATATTGTTTCATGAAAAAGAGGAAGCTAGAGGGTATGTGTATAGATTTATCTCATTTGTTCGAATGAGTGTATGTGTGTGTGCGCACAGAAACTCCTGGTAGGATGCATAAAACATGGACATTAGCATGTTTTCTCTGGGTTTCCTCAGGTGCTATGAACTGAATGTTTGTGTACCCCCCCTCCCAAATTCATATGTAGAAATTTTCAGCCCCAGTGCGATGGCATTAGGAGGTGGGACCCTTGGGAGTTTAGGTCAAGAGGATGGAGACCCCAAGCTCTCTTCCTGTTTCCCTGCCATGTGGCCATCTGCAACCTGAAGAGAGCCCTCCCCAGGACCTGACCATACTGGCACCTTGATCTGGGACTTCCAGCCTGCAGAACTATGAGAAATAAATGCCTGCTATTTATAAGCCACCCAGTCTGTGGTCCTTTGTCATAGCGGCCTGAGCTGACTGAGACCGCCAGGTAAGAGGCCTGGGGTCTGGGGTGGTAGTATTCCTATTGTCTCGTTTATTCTGTTTGAATGTTTGACTCCAAACATAAAGGACATTTTTAGGTCTTTTGATTTTTTGGGTTTTTTTTGAGATGGAGTCTCACTCTGTCACCCATGCTAGGGTGCAATGGTACAATCTCCACTGCAACCTCTGCCTCCTGGGTTCAAGCAATTTTCCTGCCTCAGCCTCCCGAGTAGCCAGGATTACAGGCACCTGCCACCATGCTCAGCTAATTTTTGAATTTTTTGTAGAGATGGGGTTTCACCATGTTGGCCAGGCTGGTTTTGAACTCCTGACCTCAGGTGATCCACCCACCTTGGCGTCACAAAGTGCTGGGATTACAGGCGTGAGCCACCATGTCCGGCCATTTTAAGTTTTTTAAAACAGTCAAAGCAATGCCTTGGGGAGGCTGCAGTCTGGCTCTGTCCCACCCTCGCCTGCTGCTGGTTGGAAATGGGGCCAGCCCAGCTGCTCCCTGGGTCAGGGTCTAGAAGGCCAGCCCTGGAAAGGCAGACCCACAACACAGCCAGTGCAGCACCAGGAAGGGTGCCCTGGGCTGAGGTCTGCATGGGGCAGCAGAGGCAGAGCCTGTCAGGCCTGCAGACATTTCTGCAGTTGATTATGTTCTTACTTGTCCCTAAGATGAGCACTTACCTAGGCATAGCTGATGCCCTCTGGTGGGGCAGGGGGGTGTCCCAAATCTGATGCTGGAGCAGCAGGGGATCCGCTATGGGTAGAGACCAACAGGCAGGCTCTGTGCCTTGGGCTGGCTGGTGCACCCAGGAGACCTCAGCTCACACCCTCCTGGGAAGGACTGCTGGCCACTTCATAGGTGGAGCACAGGGATGCTGGCTCCACCCCCGTGTGTGGGTGGCACTCTGTAGTCACCAGCCTGGCTGTCTGCCCCCTTGTTCCAGGCATGGTCTCAATGGCCTCAGGCCTTCCCTCCTGAGCCTGATTAAGAAGCAAAGCACCCTGCAGTAGGCGACACTCTCTTCTTAGGAGGAGGCAGCAATTCTCACTAACAAGTGCTTTTCTTCTACCACATCATGTACATTAAGTGTTTTTTGTTTTGTTTTGTTTTGCTTTTTTGTTTTTTGTTTTGTTTTTGTTTTTGTTTTTTTGGATACGGAGTCTTGCTCTGTTGCCCAGGCTGGAGTGCAGTGGCGCAATCTTTGCTCACTGGACCCTCCGTCTCCCGGGTTCAAGCGATTCTCCTGCCTCAGCCTCCTGAGTAGCTGGAACTACAGGTGTGCGCCACCACACCTAGCTAATTTTTGTATTTTTAGTAGAGACAGACAGGGTTTCACTATGTTGGCCAGGCTGGTCTCGAACTCCTAACCTCAAGTGATCTGCCTGCCTCGCCCTCCTAAGTGTATATTTTTCTTTTTCTTTTCTTTCTTTTTTTTTTTTGAGACAGAGTCTTGCTCTGTCACCAGGCTGGAGTGCAGTGGTGCCACCTCGGCTCATTGCAAACTCTGCCTCCCGGGTTCAAGCGATTCTCCTGCCTCAGCCTCATGAGTAGCTGGGATTACACACGTGCGCCACCAAACCCAGCTAATTTTTGTATTTTTAGTGGAGATAGGGTTTCACCATGTTGGCCAGGATGGTCTAGATCTCTTGACCTTGTGATCTGCCTGCTTCGGCCTCCCAAACTGCTGGGATTACAGGCATGAGCCACCGCGCCAGGCCGTGTATATTTTTCTAAATAGACACCTGACCGTGCTTAGGTCATCCATTGAAATTCCCCAGCACTTGCTGGCTTCCCTGCATTCAACTGAATTGCGCATGCCCACTGCTGCTGCATAACCTATGGTGGGCACAGCCATGGGATAAAGCAGGCAGTGTGCACACACTCCCCTGCACAGTCTGTGGCCTGGCCAAGCCCTTGCGCATTTGAGGCTCCAGGCAAGGCTTCGTGTCCCAACAGTTTTGGGTAGGGGCAGGAGGTGGGTGAGCCTGTATCCCAGCAGCAGGCATGTCTCCTTGGGTTTTCATGTCATCTGTGCCGCCTTCTACCAAGATCCTGCAGCAGCTGAAGGGAAACCCCTCTCCTTTTAAGGGTTAAACCCCCAATGGCACAGAGCAACTTACCTGCCCTTGCATGTGAACATTCCCATCTTTATCACGTCAGTAATTCTTGCTAAAAGCAGATGTAATTTTGAAGGTGGGTAAAAGTAACTTGAAAAGTTGGTGGGCAGATGGCAGAGAGCCTGCTCATCCTTCTTTCAAACTGTCATCAGCTGCACAGGTCTCAGCTGCCATCTCATACTATTATTATTGCTATTTTGCATGTGTGCACACCTCTTTCTTTGGGTGTGGAGGGAGGGGACTGAGCAAAGCCTCAGGGAGGCCACATACGTTCTCAGCGCCATGCTTCGCTGGTGACTGGTCATGCACCATTGGCAGGGCCTGGAGCACGTGCAGGGAACAGAGTTCCCGGCTCTGCACACTCAGCATGTGTGTTTCATACTGTCACCTGGCTGGCTCCTCTTTCTGGGTCTGTGTGAGCAGAAAAGGACACATGCTGGGGACAGAGCTTGCCCGAGGGGCTACCCAGGTTATTTCCGTCTTGGCAATGATGACACCACCCTGAGCTCATTTCTTCTTCACAGCAATCCCAGGAGATGGGAACCATTATCTCCATTTTCTTGATAGGTAGACTGAGATGTGAGTGAGGGGAACAGATGGGACGAAGCTAGGACCCAAGGACAAGTGAAGGCAAGGAGGGAGAATGCTGCTAATAATGAAGGCCATTCATTTGGTCCAACCCAGAAGCCTGGGCAAGTGGAGACAGCTGGCACTACAGAGGCCATGGGGCAGGGGCAGTGGAGGCCAAACCAGAGGTATTGATCAGCACTCCGTCTGGGAAGCCATTGAGATCCCAGGTTCCTTCCACAGCATGCCTCAGACAAGCCTGGAAGTTTGTTCTTTGGGGAAATTGTAGAAAGGTGGCTCTAGGCTCAGGGACTGAAGGACAGCAGAAGGCAGGGGTGGGATTCTGGACTAAAAAGGGGTCGAGGTATAAGAAGAAAGACTTCACCTACACTGAAGAGATCCCCAAGACCCCCTCCTGACTCTACTCCCAGGAAGCATGACCTACAAGTCCCAGTCAGGACACATGTCCCTAAAGAGGAGACCTAAACATGTTTGCAGGTGAGGGTTGCCCAACAAAGAATCTGCTATAGCCACCAGTCTAAAACCATCCCCTGCCAGCAAGAAGTCTTCAGTGAGCTCTTCAGCGCTGTGCCCTTGGAGATGAACCGACTGCCAGTGGTCACTGAACACAGGAGTGAAGCAGCCAACATGGAGCACAACCAGCAACACATAGGGAAGAGGCACTCAGAGGAAGCAGAGGGAAGGGGCAGAGCAAAGCTCAACGTGAAGCCCCTGTCAGTCACATTCTTGGGAGCTGACAGAGGAGACTGCATCCAGGAAACAAGATTAGCATTTTAGGCTGGGTTCAGTGGCTCACGCCTGTAATCCCAACACTTTGGGAGGCTGAGGAGGGCAGATCACCTGAGGTCAGGAGTTCGAGACCAGCCTGGCCAACATGGTGAAACCCTGTCTCTACTTAAAATACAAAAATTAGCTGGGCATGGTGGCACATGCCTGTAGTCCAGCTACTCAGGAGGCTGAGACAGGAGAATCACTTGAACCCGGGAGGTGGAGGTTGCAGTGAACTGAGATCACGCCACTGCACTCCAACCTGGGCAACAGAGCAAGACCACACACACACACACACACACACACACACACACACACACACACACACACAAGATTGGCATTCTAGGAGGAAGGGATCATCAAAGCACAAGAAAGAGGACATTTAATAAATAGGATAGAAGGTGGAGTCAAGAAAATTGCTAGAAAAAAGACAAGAAGATTGACAATAAGACACCAAAGACAACTAGCATGTCAATCAGATGATTTGGGGTTCCACTAATTAGAGTTACAAAAGGTGAGACCAGATACAAGGGGGAGACATTTTCAAATAAATAATACAAGAAAATTACCAAGTGAAGGATGGGAGCCTCTGAATGGGAAGAGCCTTTTAAGGGTCACCATTTTAGAATTCTGCACCAAGGCGTGTCACCACACAATCTGAAAGCATTCAGGATGAAGAGAAAGCCTTGCAAGCTGGAGGTTGCAGGGGAGAAGAACAATACACACAAAGATTTAAGGATGAAATGACATTAGACTTCACGATGGCAGCACTGGAAGACAGGTGACAATAGAATAATGCCTTTGAAACTTTGATGGAAAATCATTTTCCACCTAAATTTCTATAACTTTCCAAATTATTTTTCAAGTATAAAATAGTATAACTGCATTTCTAGGCATACAACATCTTTAAAACCTTTGCCTTCTGTGTATCCTTCCTCAGGAGATATTGGAGGATGCGTCCCACCCGAACAAGCAAGTAAACCAAGAGACAGGAGGACCTGGGGTGCAGGAAGCAGGACCTAGCCCAATGGGGAGGCCAAGAGAGGCCCCAAGGCGACAGTTTGTAACAACAACAGAACAGGAAGTCAGAGGGCCCTGGGAAGAAGGCCTCCAGGGAAGGGGAAACTGCCAGCCTATGGGATGCATTAGCGTTTGAAGCAGTTGTTGATAGGTGTTTGGCAGAAATATGGAAGTATTTGGGGGAGAGTTAGCTTTAAGGACATTGACAACTAAGTGAATGACAGAAGGAAGCATTTTCCTCTGGTGCAGGTGGCAGGAGTGGATAATGAGAAAGGAACAAGTTCATTGCACACTATTGGGCTCTGCAATTAACACAATTTGATAGTCCTAGTAATGTAAACACTGATTATTAACCCAAAATTATGATCTGAAGATATATTGGGATGATGGGTGGGGGAGGAAAGTGGGAATACAGTGGATAGCAAGTGTTGAATCACTACTATTATGGTAGAAAGTCAACAAATAATGTCAAAATATAATAAATAAAAGTAGCCATATTTCCTTATGTTTTCAGAAGCAGATTTAAAGAAGGAAAGTTGTGGCCCCTGGACTCTGGAATGAGAGAGCCAGGGAGAGAATGCTGCATAACTGTTTGGACTGTATACTACATGTGTGCATCACTTTTCTAAAAATACAAAATTAATGAGGAAAGGAAGAGGCAGCCCTGCCAGTTGCTGGCTGCCATTGTGAGCTCTTTGGAGAATGGGATGCGGGTGCAGGAGTCAGGTCAGTCAGCATCAGGGGGGCCAGGAGACTCTGGGGAGTTTGAGTCTTTAAGAAATGGAAGACGTTTCCATCAAGTGGGCAACTAGAGGCAGACATCCTGGGTGTGAGAAGCCAGCGGGGCTTTTCTCTCTTCTGCAGGAACTCCTGCCAAGCTGTGGCAGTTGCATCTGTTGGTGGGAAATGGCCCGCAGAAGAATCCAGCCCCAGTGCTGAGGTGCATGGGAGAGACTGTGATGGGACTAGGAGAGTGATGGTCTCTAGGCAGCTTGGAGAAAGTAAGTGATAGCATGGCATCCTCCATGGAAGGATGGAGGGGAAAGGAGGTTGGGTGAGGGCCTCTGCCTCTCAGGAAACAAGGCTGAGTCAATGTGGTGGGAGCAAGGTCAAGGTTCCATCTCATGCCAGGAGACAGAGCCATGAGTCCCCCGAGTTCAAGGACCAGGTGAGATCCTGGTTCTCGTGGCCCTTCCCTTTCCTCTGTCAGGGTCTGTGCTGGCCCCTGTCAGTGGCCCTTGCTGAGGAAGGGGCAGAGGGGTGGTCTGCAAGGGAGGGAGGAAGTGGGAACCAGAGAGGTGGGAGGCAGAGAAGGGGCTTGACTGCTGGAGGCAGCTTAGGGGAAGGCTGAGTCCCTAGCCCCAATTCAGCAGAGCCAGGAGGCAGAGATGTGGGTGGGTGGGTGGTATATTAGTTATCTATTGCTGCATAACAAGTGGCCCCAGAACTTAACAGCTTAAAACAACACACATGTATATATCACATAGTTTCTGAGGGTCAGAGATTTGGGAGCAGCTTAGTTCATTATTCTGAGTGTCGAGGACACGTGTGAGATTACAGTTGAGCTGTTGACTGGGGCAGTGGTCTCTGAAGACTGGACTGGGGTGGAGGAACTGCTTTCATGCTTACTTATGTGACTGTGGGCTGGAGGCCTCTGTTCCTCTCCACATGGGCATCTCCAAATGGCTGCTCAGGAGGTAGCTTCTCCTGGAGCAAGTGATCATACAGAGATAGAAACAGAGAGACAGAGAAACACAGACAGAGAACATAACCAAGAGAGAAGCCATGGTGCCTTTCATAACCCAGCCTTGAAAGTGGCATGTCATTGCTTCTGCTGTATTCTTTGGGTCCTAGATGCAGTGTGGGAGGATTCCACACGAGGCTGTGAAGGCTGGGAAGCGAGATCACGGGGGGTCATCTTGAAGGCTGACTGAGCTCAGCTCATCAGTTGGGCACCTACTGTGTGACAGACTCTGAGCTTCAGGCTGTGGCTGTGATAAGGTCTTGAAGAAACCCCTGTTCCCAAGGGACTTAGGCTCTCAGTGGAATTCCAGTTCTTCTGTCTGTATCCCTCACTCCAATCAATCTATATCTATATCTATATCTATATCTATATGTATATCTATCTATATATTACTTTTAAAGTTGTTATCTATTTATTTTATTTTTGAGACAGGGTCTCACTCTGTCACCCAGGCTGGAGTGCAGTGGCACCATCACAGCTCATTGCACCCTTGACCTCCTGGGCTCAAGTGATCCTCCCACCTTAGCCTCCTGAGTAGCTGGGACTACAGGCGCATGCCACCACGCCTGGCTAATTTCTGTATTTTTGGTAGAGATGGGGTTTCACCGTGTTGCCCAGGCCAGTCTTGAACTCCCCAGATCAAGCAATCAGCCCACTTTGACCTCTCAAAGTGGGATGAGATTATAGGTGTGAGCCACCGCACGTGGTCTTCAATCCTAATTTTAAGAATAGAATAGTTGGCTCCTATTTGCTTCCCCTTTTCAGTCTTATCACACTCACATGTTCCTTATTAGTCTTGTGCTATCTCTTTGCTGTAAGTTGGGCATATTTTATTAATTCCGTTCGTCAGATGGGAAAACTGAAGTCACAGAGATAGGCCAAGTATCGGCCAAAGGCTTTCAGCGGTGATGAGCCCAAGGATGGGAGGACCGGGAAGAGAGCTAGAGGCTGCAGTTTCCTTAGACGCCCACCTCCAGTGGTGGCTTTCCCATTCCTTCTTACGTCTCACAGATGTCTCTGTTCTAGGCACTGGGGACATGTCATGAACAAAAAAGCTCCAGCCCCTTCCCTGTGGAGCTTATGGCCCAGGAGCGGGACAGGCGTCTGTCCAAGTATTTCACAGATAAGTACATAATTACAAATGGAAAACACCGATTTGAAAGCAAGTGCGGGGTAAAATGAGATTGCAGGGAGCCTGACTTGGCTCAGGGCCCGGGAAGCACCTCTGAGGAGGAGGCCCGGAGCCGTGGGTCATTCCCGCCTGCCACTCGGATCAGAGAACAAAGAGGCCCCAAACCTTTCAGTTATCTTCAGGCTAATATTAGCGTGAGAGACATGTGAATAATTTACTCTTTCTCAACAAATGTTGTTAATACTTAAGGGTAAAAAGGTAAAGATTGAGCCCCAAATTAAAAAATGAAGACAGCCTTCAGTGATGTATTTCTGCATCAGGCAAGGTGTCTTCTTATGGGAACAGCAGAATCACCCAGAAACAAGGGTCTAATTATAGCAGTGCCATCTGCGGCACTAAAATAAGAATGATTATCAACACTATCTTTCAGGTTTTTCACTAAGTCAGAACAATTTGCTAAAAATAATCTGTACTGTATCCGCAACGCCCCCAAACAATGTGTGTTTTCCCGTCACTGCGGCTGCCAGCTCCCCACGGGCCAGGCCAGGGGGCCGAGGGGGCTGTTCAGCCCTGCTGGCAACCTTGTCCCCTGTTGGCTGGCTTTCACTGTGAGCATTGTCACTGGAGCAGTGGGAGATGGGTGGAGGGAAAGTTAAGGCTGGATTCCAGCCAGCTCGGGAGGGCCACGCAGACACCAGCTTGATTGAAGAAGGCTGGGTGCATTTCCCAAGAGCCTCCTGGTGGTTTCAGGGCCCATGGCCAGATCATCAGTTCCTGGAATCCTGCTTGGTCCAGAGGGAATGAGTCATACCCCCAACCCCCAGCATAAGGGATGAAAATACAGAAGCCAGACACGAGTTCCCTTGTGCTCCATGCGGAGGTTTCCTTCTAGATTAGAATACTCAGGTCCCCAGTCCAGAGCACCCCTTCCTGAAGTCAGAATTGCCGTGGAGTCTGCAGGGTCACAAAGAGGCCCAGTAAGCGTAGGGACTGAGCTCAATAAGGCAGGTGGAGCGATGATGACATTTCATCCTGGTCATAAGGCCACTGTTGCCTATATGGAATATTTGTGTGGAAAAAAAAAAAAAAAGAAAAAGAGACCTAACCTAATGTAGTGCAGAGCATGCACTAGATTTCAGAACCCACTTGCCTCCTGACTCAAAGGAGTCTTTGAGTAGTGTGCAACCTGTACAACTGTTCATGGCGCCCTGTGGTTGCCATAGTCATGAGAACTCATGTATGCCCCACAGCACCAAGGGCCTCGTCCCCAAGCAAGAAGAGCCCCTGCCCCAGACTCAGCAACTCTTTTCCCTGAGCAGAGCAGGATGGACACATTAAACACTGCCCTTCAGATTTCCTTAGGGTATGGGCAATAGTGAATTCATGTTGATTTACTAATCAACTAATTACTAAGTTCTTAGGGTAATGATTTTCAAGTCCCAGGAATGTTTCCAGGAGGAGCTCAAGGCTGATAGGGGTAGGGGAGGTAGGCTGAGCAAAGAGAGTTCTGGATCCTCACCCCTGCTTCACCTGGGAGAGCTCATTTTTTCTTTCTGCCTTACTTGTCGGACTGCTAAGTAAGAGTTACTTTGGAAGAAAAGATGCAACAGAAAAACTGCCCTTAAAGGGCTGCATCCAAAAATGTTCATCATGAGATAGGAACTAAATCATGTGTCCAGATGTGTCCAGAGAAAAGTAACAGGAAATAGGAGGTGACATCATCTGGACCCCAGTCTGGGAAGAGGAGCTGGGTAATTCAGACAAACCTGCCTGCTGGAAACAACTGGAAATGTTAGAACATATTTAAAATATTCTTTAAAAATTTTGTATTTTATTTATCTTTTAATTGACGTATAATAATTTTAAATATTTTGGGGATACATAGTGATGTTTTAATACATGTATGGTGATCAAATCAGGGTAGTTAGCATGTCCATCATCTCAAACATTTATCATTTCTTTGTCTTGGGAACATTCAATATCTTCCTTCTAGCTACTTGAAACTATATATTATATTATTGTTAACGATAGTCATCTTACAGTGCCAGAGACCATTAGAATTTATTCCTCCTGTCTAGATGTAGTTTTGTTTTTTTTTTTTTTTTTCTGAGTCTCACTTTGTCGCCCAGACTGGTGTGCAGTGGCATAATCTCAGCTCACTGCAACCTCTGCCTCCCAGGTTCAAGCAATTTTCCTGTCTCAGCCTCCCATGTAGCTGGGACTACAGGTGCGTGCCACCATGCTGGCTAATTTTTGTATTTTAAGTAGAGAGGAGGTTTCACCGTATTGGCCAGGCTGGTCTTGAACTCCTGACCTTAGGTGATCTGCCTGCCTTTGCCTCCCAAAGTGCTGGAATTACAGGCGTGAGCCACTGAGCCCAGCCCAGATGTAGTTTTTAATCCTTTAAAAATCTCTTCCTAGCCCCTCCTTCCCCTACCCTTCCCAGCCTCCAGTGTGCTCTGTTCCGCTCTTTACTTCTATGAGATCAACTTTTTTAAGCTTCCACTGAGTGACAGCGTGTGGTGTTTAACTTCCTGTGCCTGGCTTATTTCACTTAACATCATGTCATCCAGTTCCATCCATGTTGCCATGAATGACAGGATTTGCTTCTTTTTTATGGCTGAATAGTATTCCATTGTGTGTATATATCACATTTTCCTCATCCATTCATCTATTGTTGGACAGGTAGGTTGATTTCATACCTTGGCTGTCGTGAATAGTGCTGCAATAAATATGGGGGTGCAGATGTACCTTCAATATTCTGATTTCCTTTCCTTTGGGTAAGTGCCCAGTAGTGGAATTGCTGGATATATGGTAACGCTGTTTGTAGTTTCTGAGGAACCTCCGTACTGTTCTCTATAGTAGCTGTACTAGTTTACATTCCCATGAATAGTGTATAAGAGTTTCCTTTTCTCCATAGCCTCACCAGCGTTTGCTATAAAAATACTATCTTAAAAGTGCCAAAGAACCAGCAAGATAATGAAGAACTGCCAGGCCAGCTTCTGGGGAAAGCATGCATTAAGAGGGATAAGAATACTGGGGCCTTTGAAGCCCCTTTGGCCTTAAGGGACAGAGTTGAGGCTCAGGGGCCACCCAAGGTGGGGAGTCAGGGTGGAGGCCCTTCCCACACTGAAGGCCAACACCTCTGGGGTAAGGGTGAAGCAGCAGGCAGCCACTTCAGGCAGCAGTCAGGGGCACCTGCACCAGGTACTTCAATCAAAGGTGACTAAGGACAGGGAAGTGGGAGGCAGGTTTCATAGGGCTGAATTTTCTACCCAGGGAAAAGTTTTTTCAAGAATAGGGGAAGTATAAAGACTGAAGGAATTCATCACCAGCTGACTCTTCCTGAAAGGATTTCTGAAAGATGCATTTCAGTGAGAAGGAAAGTGGTCTCAGAGGAAGGTTTGAGGAGGAAGAAGGAGTGAAGAACAGGAAGTACTGAGAGGGTGAATAAAAACAACCATTGATTGCATAAAGCAATGTCTTAATCTGTTTTCTATTGCTTAGAACAGAATACTTGAAACTAGGTAATTTATATAGAAAAGTAATTTATTTCTCTCAGCTATGGAGGCTGAAAAGTCCAAGGTTGGGGGCCGCATCTGGCGAGGACCTTCTTGCTGGTGGGGACTGGTGGCAGAGTCCCAAAGCAACTCAGGGCATCACAAGGAAAGGGGACTAAGTGCACTAGCTCAGGTCTCTCTTCCTCTTATAAAGCCACCAGTCCCACTCCCGTGATAAGCCATTAATCCATTAATTCATGAATAGACTAATTCTTTTATCAGAGTAGAACCTACATGACCCAGGCACCTCTTAAAGGCCCTACCTCTCAATACTGCCACACTGGGGATTAAATTCTAACATGAATTTTGGAGGGGACAAGTATTCAAACTATAGCAAGCAGTATTAATAGTGTCTAGTGGAATTAAGAAAACCAAAACAGAATTAAAGATCTAGATAAGAAAACTTATATTCCTTCTAAAAAAAAAAAAAAATCGAGGCTCAGACATGCACAGCCCCTGCCACGGCTCTGTCCTCCATCGCACTAACACTCGGGTGGCAAACGCGGAGGAGGACTGGCATCTACTGGCCAAGTAACCTTGTCCATTTGATTACTTAGTGCCTCTCCCGGGTGGATTCAAACATCTTTACACCCCGTGCCCACCCTCATATGTCTATCCACTGTCTCTTCCCCGGGGCCTTTCTTTCCCTGAACTTCTGGTCTCCTCGCAGGCTCTGACCATAAGCCCAGCCACTCCTCACTGCCCATGAATCCGTGGATGTTTTTACCTTAGGCCTTGGACACATGAAGTGAATGACCAGGTGTGCCGCAGAATGCTCTGCCCATTAGGAAGATGTTCGTCGTCGGCAGATGGTGACTACTGCAGCAACCCTGCGTGGTGCTGTGGTGCAGGTACTGTCTGTCTTTGTCTTGCCCTGACATACTAGGTTGATCCATCCATGAACTGAGCTCGGGCTTTTTCCTCCTCTGTTGCCTGATCATGGAAAGCCCTATGAGGTGTGAGGCATGAAGTTCGAGTTCAGGGAAGAGATGGCAATGCCCAGAGTTGGATGATGGGATCTGGAGCCTGCCTGTGGTTCATCTAGCCCAAGAATCAAAGCTGCCTGTCCTGTAGTCTGGATCCTATAGAGCCCCTTCTGGATCTGGGAGTCACTCAAAACTAGCCCAAACTAGCAACATTCTGTGTCAACTGAAAAATGGGTAGACCAGTTGCCACATGCAGAGTATTATGCCTCCAAAACCAAAAAACCCCTCTACTCATTGCTTTCTTTCTTCTCAGACTTAGAAGTCCAAGGTGGAACAACTCACCCTTTATTTGCAAGTGTAATACATCATTCCCTAGACTACTGGGCTCCTAGAAACACTACAAATGGGACAGGTCCCTGAATCCTTCTAGGGTTTATCTCCTACCCTCAAGAGATCATATCTTCCGTGGTATCAAGAGAACTTGTCATTTCCTGCTCTTCAGGTCTGGTTACCATGGTATCACCAACACAATGGACCAGTGAGCTGCTCTGCGGAAAGTTCACATAGTCCCATTCCCTTCCTGAAGACCATATTATATCAGAGGACAGGAGAATCAACCTAGCCCATGGGCAAAGCTCTGAATGTTTGCTTTGTCTACAACACATGAATGCAAGCTGCTTCTGACCCTCCTTCTGATGGGTATGGAACAGACGGCGTTCACCAGATCAACAGCTACATACCCATACCAAAGTCTGTGTTCATCTGCTCCAATGAAGAAGCTCCATGTGGCGCAGCAGCTGCAACTGAGCTACTGCACAGGAAAGTTTGTGGTAGTCCACTCTCAGCCACCATAATCCATGCGGTCTCTGCAGGGAAGATACTAATGATTCAAATTCTAGTGAATTAAATGGGGGATAGGATGGGAACCACCACCTTGGCACTCTTAAAGTCTTTGATGGTGGTCCAACTAGCTGATAGTCCTCCATTACACCTTCCCTGGGCATAATATAATTTAAAAAAATTTTTACTTTATTTTTGTAGAGATAGAATCTTTCTTTTTTTGTTGTTTTGGTTTTTGTTGATTTTTTTTTTTTTTTGAGATAGGGTCTTACTTTGTCACCCAGGCTAGAGTGCAGTGATGCAATCTCGGCTTACTGCAGACTCGGCCTCCCAGGCTCAAGGGATTCTCCTGCCTCAGCACCCCCAATTAGCTGGGACTACAGGTATGTGCCATCACACCCAGATAATTTTTGTACTTTTTTTTCTTTCTCTTTTTGAGACGGAGTTTTGCTCTTGTTGCCCAGGCTGGAATACAATGGTGTGATCTTGGCTCACTGCAACCTCTGCCTCCCAGGTTCAAGCGATTCTCCTGCCTCAGCCTCCCGAGTAGCTGGGATTATAGGCATGTGCCACCACGCCTGGCTAATTTTGTATTTTTAGTAGAGATGGGGTTTCTCCATTTTGGTCAGGCTGGTGTCGAACTCCCGACCTAAGGTGATCTGCCCGTCTCGGCCTCCCAAAGTGCTGGGATTATAGGCATGAGCCACTGTGCCCAGCAATTTTTGTACTTTTTGTAGAGACAGGGTCTTACCGTGTTGCCTAGGCTGGTCTTGAACTCCTGAGCTCAAGTGATCTGCCCACCTTGGCCTCCCAAAGTTCTGGGATTACAGGTGTGAGCTACTATGCCTGGCCTGAGAGATACAGTCTATATTGCCCAGGCTGGTCTTGAACTGCTGGCCTCAAGCAACCCTCCTGCTTCCACCTCCCAAAGTGCTGGGATTACAGGTGGGAGCCACTGAGCCTGGCCCCATCATTTTTGATTTACTCTCTGTCTTGGCTGATGGGGGAAATTCAGGGGCTTCCACTTGGCCTTCCACAATAGGATCTACAGGTCAAAGAAGCAATTTGTGGGTTCTGCCAACTGCCAAGTAAGTCCGTACTAATTAAACTAATCCAGGACATAACCACTGGTTGTTCCATGGGCCCAGTGGACACACTGTGAGATGGATTTGGGTCATTTGTTTCCTGATTCCCACAGGTCCCCGTCCTAACAGGAGGGGAATGATGGCACTTCAGATATGAGTATTGGCTCAGACCATAGCCAACTGCCCTCAAAAACCTGCTTATTTTTTCCAGAGTGTGGTGGTTACTCAAGTAGAATGCCATGGGTCTTTATGGAGAAAGACTGGAGGCCTCGCTACTGTATACACTCACCATAGTGTTATGGGGTTCTTTCTAATAGAAACCAGGCCCTGCTTTAGTCAATGTCAATGGGTTCTTGGTCCAAAAACAGATTCAAGACTGGAAAATGGGCAAAGAACCACGACTTTCTGTGAACTCATCTTGGTTTTTTCTTTTGTAACATAAAATTCATCATTTTAGAGTGTGTAATTCAGTGGTGTTTAGTCTATTTCTCTTTGTATGGATTTGCCAGATACTGGACATTTCATACAAATGGAATCCTACAATGTGTGTCCTTCTGTTCCTGGCTTCTTTCACTTGGCATGATGTTGAGAACAGCTTCATCTGGGTTGTAGCATGTGTCAGGCAACATCCCATTTATGGCTGATTGATATTCCATGGTATGAATATGGGATATTTTGTTTGCCCATTCATCCACTGTTGGACATTTGAGTGTGAATCCATTCCTAACCCTTTTATTTATGTATATTGAGCAGTACTCTGGATAGTTGCCCATCTACTGTGCCCCTAGGGACACCCTGTCCTATTGGCCATCTTCAGCCCATGTATCTCTGAAAATTAGAACACTTACCCCCTTTCTCTTTGTTCTGACCTTGTGGCTCATTCTATTACAGTAATTATACCCACCTTGAAGAAGCAAGTGCTGCAGTGAAGTGCTGCCGCCTGGTCCTTGCTAGTCAAGATTCTAGCATCCCTCCTGCTCCTGGAGAGCCCTGCTCCGTGGTGGCATCTCTGACCACCAGACCTGGCTTGTTGAGGATGGCTACCACTGAGCTTTTTAGTGATATTGGTACTACCCTCACCAGCAAACTCCTTGTCACCATGGCAAGTGTCCTCCAGCCCTTCCAAGGAACACTGGCAGATGGTGGGGTTTCCAGTCTCCTACAGCAGACTGATTCTTCTAGCTGCATCTCTGAGCCTTTTGGTCCCTGATCCCTTCCTCCACGGTCAGCCTTGAAAGTTCAAGCATGACTTCTGTGTTGCTTTTCTCTTTAGAAAGTGGGCCATTGCTTTTGCCCAAGCTTCCAGAGTCATTCCAAAAGCATACTGGAATCATCCTAGGGCCCTTCCCTAGATGTTAAATTTTGTGCTAGGGTCGAATGCCTTCCTATCAACAAAGCTCTCTTCTCTGGCTCACTCTTCTGTTGCCCTTGACCCAGCCCCTTCAGGACCAAGTCTGTGCTGGTGGGCATTAGCCAAATCCTGTAGCTCTTCCTATGCATATCCCTCTCCTTCCTGGGAAGGCCCAGCACAAGCCAGGGGCCAGCTAGGACCCTGACACTTGGGATGGTGATCTGTGGATTTGAGAACCTTGAGCCCCCAGGTTCCCTTGCAACCCCTCTGGGGCTCCCTAGGGTTTTGTCTCACTTGCTGGAAGATCAAGTCTTATTCACCACTTGAAGACAATGCAAAGGCCTCAAAGGTAGCCTTTTAAGACCATGCTGGCTCCCTCAGGGACTAGCCCCAGCTCCCCTCCTGAGCACCAGACCAATAGCGAGAGCTGGAGGCAGGCGTCACAAACCAACTGGGCTGGCTCAGCAGAAAGGACCTTTCTTAGGAGAGTATTGGGCAGCCAGGCTGCAGAACCAAGCTGGAATCAGGACCAGGAACCCAGGGAGCTTTGGAGCAGACACCACGTTCAAGGCCACGTCACTGGAAGGGGCGAGGTAGGATGCTGTTGCTGTTAATTTCTGAGGCAGCACACTCCCCTTTCTGTGTGCAGATTCTAACCATCTCTTCATGACTGCATCTCTCACCATGAGTCTAAGCCCCGTGCAGGAGCATCCTGGAGCCTGAGCCTAAGCCCAGGTCACTGGCCTATGCCCTGCTGGGGTGGGTGAGCAGGTGAAGACGATGCTCTTGGTACTTGGGCTTCAGAAGTCACCTCCCACTCAATTCCCACCGTGGCAACTTCCCTTCCAATGCAGAAAGAGATGAGGGTCTTGGTCAAGTTGAGAAGTTTTCTTTGTATCTTTTACCTGTCACAGGGTGAGAGGCACGTGGGTGGGGGTGCTAGGCTATCCCTTCAGCTTTGCCATCAGACCACATGCGTCTCTGCAATGTGGGATTTTCCTGAGGACTTTTCTATTCAGTGAGAGCATTCCAGACCTCATCTACAGGACTGAAGACCTGTTGGAATGTGGGAATGGTGCCACGGGGTACAGAAGGATGGGGAACGATGCCAAAACCTTCTCAGCCTCCTTGGAATCACCACATGGGTTGGGGGCAGTGTCTTCTCACCATGTTTGAGCTTGAGGTTGGTCCTGCCCAATGGCCATGGTGTTGGCTTGGAATGTGGAGCAGATGCAGGCCATCCCCAGGGACTTCCTGCAGCAGGGGGTCCAAGAATGTGCCATGTGGGGCTTCCAGATTCAACCTCTTTGCTTTGGGTGACAGATGAAGTCAGCCAGGCATTGACATGTGGGAAGTGGCCTGGGACTAGAGCTCTGTACTGGGTCGATAGGCATGTCTCTTCAGGTCAGTAAAATGAAGCACAGCCTCAATAAAATAACCCAAAAGGGTGCTGAGTTACTGTACAGCCCATGCTCAATTGAGAAGAGGAGCCTGGCCCACAGCAGCCTCTTCATGCCCCCTCATTGCTGGATGCTGCTCAGCTGGTTGTGCTGGGGAGGGATCATGTCCCCAAAACATATGGACTTGCTCCAGACAATAGGGTCACCCCAACTGATCATTTTGCTCTGAGCTCTCTGGCATCCCTGGCAACAATGGAAACCCAGTGACTTATGTAGCTGGGATAATCAGGAGACAAACTTTGCTAGTGCATGTATTAGTTTACTAGAGCTTCCATAAGAAAATACCACAGACTAGGGGGAGCTTAAACAACAGAAATGTATTTTCTCACATTTCTGGAGGCTGGAGTCTGTGAACAAGATGCTGGCAGGTTTCTAGTGGTTTCTAGTGAGGTCTCTCTCCTTGGCTTGCAGATGGTCATCTTCTGCCTGTGTCTGCACATGGTGTTTCTCTGTGCGTCCTAATCTCTTTTTCTTCTACAGACACCAGTCAGATTGAATTAAGGCCCCACTCTAATAATCTCATTTTAACTTAACTACCTCTTTAAAGGCCCCATCTCCAAATACATTCAAATTCTGAGATACCAGGGGTTACGACTTCAACATATGAATTTGGAGGGAATGCGGTTTGGCCCCTAACAGCATGAAATTTACTTGCACCCTGACAAGGAACATTGATGGGCAGCTGGTCCTGTGTCTCCTCCTGGCTCTGCCCATCTGTGGACTGCAGCACGCTGCTCACGGGCCCTTGTTGGATGACGATTCCTGCTTCAGCAGCATCCTTCTCCTTTCCGTACAACCTCACTGCCTAGTCACAGCTGAACGAAGCATGGAGAGTTTATTCTCAGTAGAGTGTGAGGGGCTTATAGTTCCTGACGTGCTCTCCCTTTCTGAATGATACGCTTTGGAAACAGTGAGGGAGCAAGGTACAGAATGTGGTTTTTGGACAAGAGCTAGGTCAGACTAAGGAGGGAATGACTGTCTTCCAGTCGCCGGTTCCCTCCAAGCCCCTGGGGGACTGCTTGTATCACCGAAACCTGGAAACTGAGCCAGGGTCCCACTACAGCGCTGGCAGCCTGAGGTCCTTTAATTGTTCTGAACGTCATTTCCCTCACCAGTAAAGCAAACGCTGCCTTCGTATCTACCCTCTGTGTTCTCATCGATGTGTGTGATGTTTCACGTGACAGATCAGTGCTTGTCACATGGATGCCGCAATACCCTGACTGGCCAGGGATCACCGATGAGGGCTTCCATGGACACTTGCCTTCTGCTCCCTCATCTCGGGGTGGCCTCTGAAGGCACCTGCTCAGGTTGGGGGCTGCGTCCCCTGCAGTTCAGCGAAGGCACCTCTGTGCAGCTGAGTGCTCGAGATGTCATGAACCAGGCTTTGTGGGGAAAGTGTCGGCAGGATGGTGGCGCAGTCCTGGATCTTGGAGTAATGCCAGATGCTTTCCGTGAAATCCCCCCATTTTACAGCTGAGAACCCTGCACTTTGGAGAACCCCAGAGCTGCTTTCCATGAAGCATGGAGAAAATAAGAATGCGAACACAGGCCCCTGGACTCCCTCCAGAGCCTCGGTTTCCCTCCCCACTTCGCTGAGAAAGAAACTATGAGGTTGGCCGGGTGCGGTGGCTCATACCTATAATTCCAGCACTTTGGGAGGCTGAGGTGGTCAGATCACCTGAGGTCAGGAGTTTGAGACCAGCCTGGCCAACATGGTGAAACCTTGTCTCTACCAAAAACACAAAAAATTAGCCGGGCATGGTGGCCGGTGCCTGTAATCTGAGCTACTCGGAAGGCTGAGGCAGGAGAATTACTTGAACCCGGGAGGCGGAGGCTGCAGTGGGCCGAGATCATGCCGTTGCACCCCAGCCTGGATAACAGAGTGAGACTCTGTCTCAAAAAAAAAAAAAAAAAAAAAAACGGCTCATCTAGATCTTTGTAAATGATAAATACAAATTTTAAACACATAGCTGCATTTAACAGTTGAAACCAGCCATTCTGAGGTTGAGAACACAGCCTGCCCAGGTCCACTTGAACTTGATGTGGCCTTGTGCCGGGGTATGCTCTGAATAGCGGCCTTCATGGAGTTGCCTTGTCTGTGTCAGGTGTCCCGTTGGGCCTTTCCATAGCCAAGGGGACCGATGGCGGCACCAATGGGCTGACAGAGGAAGACTGGGAAGCCCAATGGCTGCACACGTCCCAAGGACACCCACTTGTCTAATGACAATGCTTTGGGCTGACTAAAGCAGCAGCTGAGAGGGAACTTGAGAGGCGGGAGGAGAAGCAGAGCAAGGCGCAGACGGGGGATGGAGTCCTCCAGGAGGCAGGGCCAGCCCAGCACAGGAATTGGGGGCTGGGGGAGGAAGGGCAGAGCCCGGTCCAGGCCTGGCACACAGCAGATGCCATGCTGTCAACTCCAGGCTGGTGTGGACAGGCTCGGCCTCTCTCTGGGGTCTCTCTCTGAGCCTCTGAGCAGGTGGGCCCTGCAGAGGCCCTCAGAGGCCATTGGGGTCCATGAACTTTCTCCAGGGCCAGAGAAGACCATAGAGACAGCAGAAGCAGGAATGCCCTCCTTCCACCAGAAGCTCAGTGCTCTACAGGGCCAGAGGGCCGTTATTGTGGTAGGGTGGTGGTGATGGTGACAATGATGACACTCAAATCCATGGGCTAGGGGGAGACTGTCACCTCACATACCCCCGACACCCAACTGCCAGCCCACGCTTGAGATATGATGACAAAAGCTTCGCACTTGAGCTCCACAGCCTTTTGCTCCAGCTAAGGGACAACTCTCCCTGGGATGGGGACTTATCTCATTGGGCTGGGCTGAGGGAGTTTCCTGGAAGTGTGTTTTGCTGGGGAAGATGGCAAAGAGCAGGTCCCTGAGGTAAAATAAGGAGAGAGGGGCTGCAGAAAGCGTTCTGTGCCCCAACAGCCTCCACCCCTCCCTGCAGCCAGCGAGGGCAGGTGGGAGGCTGTCTGCCGCCAGAGCCTGGCCTGTGCCTCTCTGGAGGGCCTCCTGCCTGTGCCTCTAACACTGCACTGTTCACCATGCCTGGGCCTGGGCACACTCAGAGGGTGTGCCCAGCAGAAAGCTTCAAGAACACTTAACCTGCCCCAGGCCATTCCAGGTTGACCTTTAGAGGCCAGGCAGGCACAGGCTGCCCCTGGGCCACTCTCGGGTAGACCCTGCAGATTTTGAATTAAACATTTGAGGATTTCACATAGCAGAAAACCAGTGTTTTATCCTGCCAGGAAAAACTTTATGATTTGGCATTCCCACAGGCTGCCATTGGTGGGAGGGGTGGGGGGGTGGGCTCAGGTCCGGGTTTAGCCCCTACAGCTGGCCTCACTCACCCATCACACCCCTGCAGGCCTCTGAGTAAGTGACCTCCACTGCGGCTCCGTGCAGAGAACTGTATTTTTTATGTATTTTTATTTTTATTTTTTTGAGACGGAGTCTCACTTTGTTGCCCAGGCTGGAGTGCAGTTGCACCTCTCAGCTCGACTGCAAGCTCCAACTCCCAGGTTCAAGCAATTCTCCTCCCTCAGTCTCCTGAGTAGCTGGGATTATAGATGCCCGCCACCACGCCTGGTTAATTTTTGTGTTTTTAGTAGAGATGGGGTTTTGCCATGTTGGCCAGGCTGGTCTCGAACTCCTGACCTCAAGTGATCTGAGAAGTGTATTTTTAAAATAAAGGAGTTGAAGGGAAGCTATGCTCCTTTTTCATCCCTCATGTTCATTCCTAAGGGCTGCATCACAATGGTGACGCTAGGACTCATCTAATAATGACAACATCAGACCCTAGGTAGCACTTACCCTCTGCTGGGCATCACTCTGTCTCAGGAAACTGAGGCTCGGCAAACTAGAGATCCCTCACCTGAGCCCTGCAGCTGGTGAGTGGTGGAGCTGGGACTCACACCCATGCAGAGGAACGCCAGAGCCTGAACCCTCCACGTTCAGGCGGATATTTTTCCAAGCATTCTCCTCCAGTCAGTCACTTCATGAGCACAAGGACAGGATCGTCTGCCTGGGAACGCCGGGTGCCTGACGGTTCCCACGGCTGACAGCCTGCCCCTCTGTGTAGCCTTTGGGCTGTGGTCCCCCCGTGATCTGAGGCCGGTCACCTCTGCATCTCCAGGTTTCTGCCTGATTCCAGTCCCTGCCAGGGCAGAGGTGGTACCCATGTTGAGGGGCAGGGAGGGAGGCAGCCTGGAGCCTGTGCTTTCTGCTGTCTCCATGTGCAGCCTGTGTGAAAGCCAGAAGCCTCATGGTCCAGTCACAGCAAGGTGTGACAGTCACAGACAGAGAGGCCGAAAAGACACACAGAACAGACAGCTATCTTTGTTTGGGCTGCCTCCTTTCCAGCCCCAATTACTGCAGGATGACTCTTGGATCTGACATAACAGAGTGGTCTCCTTCTCTACACATTCCAGTGGCAAGACAGAGTTTAGGGGATGTCAAGAGGCCAGCACCATTCACGACTCACTCCTATTTTCATGTAAAGACTGGTGTGCCGAGTACCGCCTAGATGTGAGCTGTGCTGTCCAGCATGAAGGTGAGACTCTCTAACCCTCAGCACCACTCCATGCCCAAGACTGGAGTCACCGACTCAGCCTGGGACCAATGGCAGAAGGGCTGCCTGTACCCACACTTGATTTCTGGGGTCCTGAGAGAAAGGAGTGTCCCAACCTCTCATTGCCCCCTTGGGGCAGAGGTTGGGCCCCGAGGTGACAGACAACCTCAAATCCTGGGCTCACTTCGGGTCTTGAGATGTGGGCTTCTCTCCATTCCGTTTTAGAAACAATAAAAGCAAAAATGCATGATTTCAAGGCGGACAGGAAGTCTTTGGCTGTTCCACGTTCTTTTCCCTTGTCTCAGGCACGCAGCCTTGCCTGGGAAGGGGCCTGCAGACCTTGCAGGACTTGCTCAGTGCAATGGACAAGCAGCCCTGTTGTCAAACACTCCCCATAGGAAGGTAAAATCAGGTCCCGTGGGTTACCAGAGGGTCGAGCCTCTCCAGTGGGGACTTGCGCAAGGAGCTGTGAGTGCAACTGCACATCCTTGCAGGCAGTTTCTTGCATATTTCCAGTGTCCAGCAGCACCCTGCATTACAGAGCCTGCTTCAGAGCAAGCCCCTAGACCCAGAGCTGGCTCCCAGAGGAACAGGATCGCTAGAACTTAGTAGAGCCCCTAATAGAACATCCTGCCACTGACATGCCACTCCCCTTCCAGAAAAACTTGAAGATCCTCAGAGAGTAGGTGCCCAGAAATCGTGGGTTAAAACTGATTTTGGACTTCACAGAAGTTTGATTCTGAGCCTGGAGCACCCAGTCCTGAGCTGAGCATTCTCCTCAAAGCTGGGACTCCAGTCTCCGTGTGCTCCATGTGCACTCTGAAAGGTGGTTTCCAGAGTGTTCCAAGCCACCAGGGTTTGCACAGGGCCATATGACCACATTTGTTTGCATGTATCTCCAAGCAGTGAGAGATCATAGTGAAGGGTGCCTTTGGTTTCAGTCTGGGGGTGATGCTTTTAATCCTAGGAGCAGCTGAATTCTTCCCCCAGATCCAAAATTTTGGTCAGGTCCCCAGAAGGCAGCCCAGCTGGGGAAAATAATGAAGGCGGAGGCTGGCTTCCTGTGGGGTCACAAGAACCTGCAGGTGATGGGGGGAAGGTCTCCTCCAGCATGCTCTTCCATTGGTCTCATTACATGCAAAATGCCTTCTCAACACCCCTTGTCTTCTCCAGCAAATAGATGTCTCTGGGCTGGCTCAGTTTAGACTCAGTGAAGACCTGTTCTCTGCACATACTTACCTCAAGTAATTTCTCCACAACCCTGGCATGTAGGTAATGATACAGATGAGGAATCTGAGGCTCAAAGACCTGAAGTGGTGGGGGCAGGGATTTGATCCAAAGCTCATGCCCTTGACTCAATTGCTATCTGCCTCCCTGCCGTGTTGAGCAACTGGCCCTGTGACAGATATAGTAGCATCATCTCCAAACTGCACGAGAGAGACTGAGCCCAGGGAGTTAGCTAATCAATTAGGATCACAGGGCTTATTAGTGATGGATCAGGACCCACCAGCTGTTAGCTGGCCCCGTGTTTGGTCTCCCATCCCCACTGTGATGGTTTTAAAATAGTCCACAAATGCCTTGCTGTTCCTCCCATCGAATCTCCTCTCCATGAGTGTGGGCTGTACTTAGTGACTCACTTCTAATGAATAGTATGTAGAGAAATGATAGCGCGGAAAAAATAGTTACTTACGTTTAGGGATTGTTCTCTCGCACAGCGTGTGTCTATCTGCAAATAACTCAGAGCTCCTGGAGGACAGTAATCTCGTCATAGTCATTTCTTTTATTCCCAGTACCTTGCACTCTGCCTAGCACATAATAGCTGCTTGATAATTATTTTAATACACAAATGAATGAAAGAAATCATGCAAAATGTTGTCACTGTCATTTCTCCAAAGATATTTATGGGTTCTGATACATCAGTGACTTAGAAATGTTGTTAAAGCTTAGATTTCACTAAGAGAAATCATTAGCAACTCTCTACCATGGTAGGGTCAAAGCTGGGGGCTTACAAAATACAATGTTCAATGTGAATCCTCTAGCTTTTCCACCTAAATCTGTGACGATTCCAGATACTAACTTAAGCCAGAATTATTTTCTTCTTTTTCAGGAAAATCAAAAAATTTTTAGACTCACAAATACTATGAACTCAGAATAAGAGATAACTTTCCAATGAAGAGCTACTCCAAAATTTTTATTTTTCTTTTATTTATTTATTTTTTTAGACTGAGTTTTACTCTTGTTGCCCAGGCTGGAGTGCAGTGGCGCAATGTTGGCTCACTGAAACCTCCACCTCCCAGGTTCAAGCAATTCTCCTGCCTCAGTCTCCCGAGTAGCTGGGATTATAGGCGTGCACCACCACACCTGGCTAATTTTTGTATTTTTAGTAGAGAAAGGGTTTTGCCATGTTAGCCAGGCTGGCCTCGAACTCCTGACCTCAGGTGATCCTCCTGCCTCAACCTCCCAAAGTGCTGGAATTACAGGCGTGAGCCACCACCCCCAGGCTTTTTTCTGGTGGAGGGGATGGGGGTCTCACTATGTTGCCCAGGCTGGTCTTAAACTTCTGGCTTCAAGCTGTCTGCCTCAGCCTTCCAAAGTGCTGGGATTACAGGCGTGAGCCACTGCACCTATCCTCAAATGTTTTAATAAATAATAAAGCATTTAGGCCAGGTGCAGTGGCTCATGCCTGTAATCCCAGCACTTTGGGAGGCCAAGGTGGGCAGATCATGAGGTCAGGAGTTCAAGACCAGCCTGGCCAGAATGGTGAAACCTTGTCTCTACTAAAAATACAAAAATTAGCCAGTCATGGTGGCTCGTGTCTATAGATCCAGCTACTCAGGAGGCTGAGGCAGGAGAATCACTTGAACCTGGGAGACAGAGGTTACAGTGAGCCAAGATCACGCCACTGCACTCCAGCCTGGGCGACAGAGTGAGACTCTGTCTCAATAAATAAATAAATAAATAAATAAATAAATAAATAAATAAATAAAGCATTTAATAAAATGCTCTTTTGCAAGGGGATTTCTTTTGTCATTTGCCAATGAGTGTTATATATTAAATATTTTAAGCAAACATACAAACTTTAAAATTGTATAATAAATATATATAATAAAATTATGCTAATCCAAAAACTTCTTATGCAAAGCCTGAAAACTAATTCTTATAATTAATGCACGATAATATATTTAGCTATATTTTGAGTTCATTAAACAAAATGAAATATTATAGCACTTTCATACTATATGCAGAAAATTACATTATGTGGAGAATATATGTATATATACATCATATATACATAATATGTCTGTGTCACTGATCCTTCATTGAAATTGAATTATCTCAGGCAGAAAATTCACTATGAAGTGGGTGTCAGTGACACTATACAAATTGTGTTATGATATATTATTTATAAACAATAAAGTTCAATAAAACAACTTTTAAAAAAAAGAACATGGTAGAAGTGACTGAGTGTGACTCTGGAGACCGGGTCCTGAAAGGCCCTGTGGCTTCCTCCTCGCATGCCCTCTCTTGCCTCTCTTGCTCTGGAGGAAGCCAGCTACCATGTTTTGAGCATGCTCAATGGCCCATGGAGACCTCCAGCCAATAGCCACCTGGGTAACCTTGGAAGCTGACCTCCAGCCCCACTCAAGCCTTCAGATGCCTGCAGCCCTGGCCAGTGTCTGGACTGCAACTTCATGTGATGCTGAGACTGAACTGCAGAGCTGAGTAACTCCCAAATTCCTGACCCTCAGAAACTTCATGAGATAATAAAAGTTTGTTATTTCAGCTGCGAGGCTTGGGAGTAACTGGTTACACAGCAGCAAATAGCTAATAAACCCATTCCATTTCCCGTTTTTATGATCTTCTGTCATCATGTGCTTGGCACCACTCCCACTCCACTCCAGAGAAAGTCCATGCCATGAAGAAGTGAGGATGTTTTTGGACGTTCTTTTGCACAATAGCACGGTACAACTGCTCAAGCAGTTTCTGGAGTATTTTCCGAGAAACTCACCTTCTTCCAAAGGATGAAGAGATCACAAGGCTCCTCCAGGCCACAGACTAGAGCTATTCCTGATCTTTTTCATCCCAGAGGACACTCCAAGGCTCTAAAGTAACTACAGTGAGTCGTAAATGAAAGGCAGCCATGCCCAGGGTACTGGTGCCTCTGGCTTGTTGCCCGGGGCACAGGAGCCCCTCTGAGGAGCAACAGCAGCACCTCCAGGTTCTGAAAAAGTGGACGAAAAGGGATGAATGTGGGCCCAAGGCTGGACAGAGCAGAACAGCGGGGCCACCACAGCAGGCTCATCTATGGGAGGAGCAGGGGCAGCCAGAAGCAGCCACAGCCCTCCTGGAAGCCTCCATCTTGGGTGACAAGCTGTGCCTCATTTCTGAGAAGAAACACATGCTGCTACTGACAGCAGTTGCCTCTGGGGAGGGGGACTGGGTGGCTGGCCGGGAAGGAAGACACATTTTTTATTCTATGTACCTGACTGTGTCTGTTGAGTGTTGTTCTACGGGCATGTGTTGCCTCTTTAAAGATAGATCAGTTACATATATTTAAAGTTAAAACTAATCAATTACTAAACTCTGCTTAGATGTTCCTAAAAAGAAGGAGTCTGTGGTTCCATAAGTTTGGGGAACTGAGCTAATGAGCCCCCTTCTTGGAGTGACACCTTAGTGTATTCAGGAGCTGAGAAATTCTGTAGTAGAGGGTCATGTTTAATCTGCTTAAACCTGAATTTTCCAAGTTTGTTCTACCATATAACTACTTTTTCATAAACTCTGTATAAATAGCCCTGACCATAAATAGCTAGTTGTGTGTTTTATGCCACAAAACTCGGGTCTGGGCCATGGACAACACAGTTCCAATTACACACCCTTGGACACCAGGTGCAGGGCCAGAAGGAAGGACCTGAGGGAGGGCGGTGTGGTGTGGCCAGATGTCGGGACGGGAACTTGAAGCAATAGAGAAATTGGGAGCTTGGAAAGGGGATCTCCAGAGAGAAAATCCCCCAACCTACTCCACAATTTTCCCAAGGGCAGGCCTGTGAGTTTTCACGCTGCCACCCAGGCTGGAGTGCAGTGGCACGATCTATGCTCTCTGCAACCTCCACCTCCTGGGTTCAAGTGATTCTCCCCACTCAGCCTCCTGAGTAGCTGGGATTACAGGCACCTGCCACCAAGCCCAGCTAATTTTTTGTGTTTTAAATACAGACAGGGTTTCACCATGTTGACCAAGCTGGTCTTGAACTCCTGACCTCAAGTGATCTGCCCACCTCAGCCTCCCAAAGTGCTGGAATTACAGGCGTGAGCCACATTCCTTCATTCTTAATTCACAAATTCACTAAACATACACTGCGTTTATGGCCTGGGCCTAAGTGAGGTTTGTTGTCTGCCCTCAGGAAACTCACCTCTACTGAGAAAGATGTGCAGAAAACAGCAGCAGGAGACAGTGCAGCCCCTGTGGGCTTAGGAAAGGCTCTTCCAGAAATGGCCTATGTGCCACACACAGAGCGTGAGCTGCACTCAGCCCAGGGGAGAAGTGTGGAGGGCGTGCCAGCCGCCCTGGGGAGCCTGGGGCTTCAAGGAGCCAAGAGCTGGCAGTGGGGCTGGAGCCTGGTTGGGGCTGTGCTGGTGGCTGCCAGGGTCCCTACCCACACCCGCCCTCTGTACTCTGCTCTGGGGCTCCAGGGTTTCTGCATGTGCCAGGCACCTCTCCCACTGGCTTCTGGTTAGGCCCTGTGGTAGCACCTAACATAGGAGGTGCGGCAGGAGCTCCAAAGGCAGGAGGAAGAGAGGAATGTCTGTATCACAGCATGGCAGTTGTAGCAGCAGCAGCTGGATGATTATGGACCCCAGGAGCCTGAGCACAGACGGCACCTTTATCAGCAGTCACAGCCCTGGCTAAGAAGGTGCATTCTCCTTGATACAGAACAGCAGTCCCAGCTTCTCCCATAGCCCCTGCTTCTCCACCAGGGCAGCAGCAGGTGCTGACTCTGGGCTCTAGCCGAGCAGTGCAATGGATTGAGTGTTTGTGTCCCTCCCAATTTCATATATTGAAATCCTAACTCCTGTGGTGATGATGTTGGGAGGTGAAGCCTTTGCTGGGGGCGATTAGGCCCTGAGAGTGAAGCCCTCATGAAGGGGATGAGTGCCCTTATACAAGAGGCCCAAGAGATACCCCTTGTCCGTTCTACTATGTAAGGACGCAGCAAGAAGTCACCGACTATGAACCAGGAAGCCTTCACCAGACACTGATTCTGCTGGTACCTTGATTTTGGGCTTCCTAGCCTCTAAAACTATGAGAAATAAATTCCTATTGTTCATAGACCACTCAGTTTATGGTATTTTGTTATAGCAGCCAGAATGGACCAAGACAAAGGGTACTAGTGATTCTTATCTGTGGGTACCTCCCCTTCTTCCTCTTGTTCTCTGGCCTGCTCCTCCCTTCTCCTCCTTTATCCTTCCAACGCCTTTGTAATCGGTTCTCTGCATAATATGTGAAACACCTAGCGTGGTTTCTGTCTCTCAGGCTGAGTCGGTACTGCTTCAGGAAAGAGACCCTCCAAGCTGGGTCTCTGTGGGTGGGTTGTTGACCTGTATGAGTGTGAGAATATGAAAGCAGAGATAAACTCATTGCCCATGGAAAATAGGACACTGGTGACCTGTGGCACTGCAATTGCTTAGTTGTCACCTGTGGTTGCTTGGAAGGGAGCATCTACTGAAGATAAGACTTGGGGACAGCAGCCGGGCATGGTGGCTCACGCCTGTAATCCCAGCACTTTGGGAGGCTGAGGCGGGTGGATCACGAGGTCAGGAGATCGAGACCATCCTGATTAACATGGTGAAACCCCGTCTCTACTAAAAGTCCAAAAATTAGCCGGGCGTGGTGGCAGGCACCTGTAGTCCCAGCTACTCGGGAGGCTGAGACAGGAGAACGGCATGAACCCGGGAGGCAGAGCTTGCAGTGAGCCGAGATTGCACCACTGCACTCCAGCCTGGATGACAGAGAGAGACTCCATCTCAAAAAAAAAAAAAAAAAAGACTTGGGGACAGCAAGTTGCCACCATACTTGACCCTTATGGCAAAATTGATGTCCACGGGGACTGTGGGTGGATGGCTTCTGAGGTCACTGAAGGGATTCCAAATAGGACAATAAAGATAAAGATGAGGAAGAAGAATAGAATGAGGAAGAGGAGAGGAAGAAAATGGATAAAATGGACTATATTAAAATGAAGAACTAATTTCAAAAGATTTATTAAGAGAATAAAAAGAAAAACCAAACTGGGAGAATGTATATGTGACACATATATTTGATAAAGGACTTATGTCCAGAATATATAAAGAGCTTCTAGAAATCACCAAGAAGACAGAAGACAATCCAACAGAAAAACTGGTTAAAGAGCTTGAGTGGGCACTTCACAAAAGAGCATGTCCTAGTGGCCAACAAACATATGGGAAGGTGCTCAACCTCATTAGTTGTCAAGGAAACACCTATCAAAACTACAGCATGTCAAAACCACAATGAGATATCACCTCACACACAAAAGAATGGTTATAATTTTTAAAAAAGGAAATAAGTGTTGGTGAAAATGTGGAGGAATCAGAACATTTATACATTGCTAGTGAGAATATTAAATGATGCAGACACTTTGGAAAGCAATCTGGTAGTTCCTCAAAAGTTTAACCTAGAGTTACCATTTGACCCAGCAATTCCACTCCTAGGTAGAATTTCCAAGAGAAATGAAAACGTGTGTTCACACAAGAACCTGGACATGAATGTTCATAGCACCATTAGTCATGTGCTGATATGTTCATTGGCTGCAATGTTCACAGGAGGCAAAAAGTGAAAACAATCCAAATATCTACCCACTGATGAATGGATTAACAAAATGTGATGTGTCTGTACAACAAAATGGTATTTGACCATTAAAAGGAATGAAGTACTGACACACATGCCACGACATGAACGAACCTTGAAAACATCACGCTAATTAAAAGAAGCCGGTCACAAAGACCACACATGACCTAATTCTATGCATATGAAATGTCCAGAATAAGCCAGGTGCTGTGTCTCACACCTGTAATCCAAGCACTTTGGGAGGCGGAGGTAAGTGGATGGCTTGAGCTCAGGAGCTTAAGACCAGCCTGGGCAACATGGCAAAACCTCATCTCTACCAAAAACACACACACACAAAAATCCAGGTGTGGTGGGGTGCACCTGTTGTCCCAGCTACTCAGGAGGTGGGAGGATTGCTTGAGCCTAGGAGGCAGAGGTTGCAGTGAGTCGGGATCATGCCACTGCACTCCAGCCTAGGTGACAGAGTGAGACCCTGTATGAAAAGAAAAGAAAGAAGAGTCCAGAATAGGCAAATCTATGGAGACAGAAAATAGATTAGTGGTTGCCAGGGATAGGGAGAATGGGGTGTTGGAGGTGATAGCTAAAGGTTATAAGGTTACCTTTGGGGGTGATGAAAATGCTCTAAAATTGTGGTGACAGCTGTATGACTCTGCATATACTAAAATCCATTGAATTGTATGCTTCAGATGGGTGTTAGAGCTCAGCTATACTAAAGAAAAATAAAGAGAAAAGGAAAGGGAAAGAAAAGAAAGAAAAGGAAGGGAGGGAGGGAGAGAGGGAAAGAGAGAGAAAGAGAAGGAAGGAAGGAAGGAAGAAAGAAAGAAAGAAAGAAAGAAAGAAAGAAAGAAAGAAAGAAAGAAAGAGAAGAAAAGAAAGAAAAAGAAAGGATGGAAAAAATAATGAAAAGAAAGAGAGAAAAAGAGAAAGGAAAGAAAGAAAAAGAGAAAAAAGAAAGGAAAGAAAAAAAGAAGGGAGGGAGGGAAGGAAGGAGGAGGGGAGGGATAGAGAGAGAGAAAGAAAGAAAAGAAAAGAAAGAAAGAAAGAGGAAGAGAAGAGAGAAGAGAAAAGAGAGGGGAGGGGAGGAGAGGAGAGGGGAGGGGACGGGATGGGGGGAGGGGAGGGAAGGGAAGGGAAGGAAAGGGAAGGGAAGGGAAGGGAAGGGGAGGCGAGGGGAGGGGAGGGGAAGGGAGGGGAGGGGGAAAATGCAGTGCCACCACCTACCCACTAGAAAGGCTAAAATGTAAAAGACTGAATCCTAAACATAGTTGAGGATGGAGAGAAACCAGACTGCAGTGGGGAGAGTGGCTTGGCATTATCACTTTGGAAGACAGGTGTATGACCAAAGCTGAACATGTGCTTGCCTATGACCCAGCAAGTCTACCCCTAGGAATATAACCAACAGAAATACATACATCTGTGTGTGTGTGTGTGTGTGTGTGTGTGTGTGTGTGTGTTCACCAAAAGATAGGTCCTAAGAATGATCAAAGCAGGCCGGGCACAGTGGCTCATGCCTGTAATCCCAGCACTTTGGGAGGCTGAGGTGGGTGGATCACGAGGTCAGGAGATCGAGGCCAGCCTGGCCAATACAGTGAAACCCCGTCTCTACTGAAAAAAAATACAAAAATCAGCTGGGCTAGTGGTGCGTACCTGTAGTCCCAGCTACTCGGGAGGCTGAGGCAGGAGAATCACTTGAACCTGGGAGGCAGATGTTGCGATGAGCCGAGATTGTGCCACCGCACTCCAGCCTGGGTGACAGAGTGAGATTCTGTCTCAAAAAAAAAAAAAAAAAGATGAAAGCAGCACTTGGTAGTAGACAAACACTGGAAACTACCCAAATATTCATCAACAGTAGAATAGACAAATAATTGCTTTTATTCTTGTACATGAAACCTTCATAACTATGAGTATCAAACACACACAATCATACAGACCCACAGAGATGACTCTTAGACACAGAGAGTTGAGAGAAAGAAGCCAGGCCCTAAAGTACAGACTATATGCGTCCATTCGTACAAAGTTCAAGTAGGCAGAACTGCCACCTGGGGTTAGGGTCAGGGTGATGGTCACTCTAGGGGGTGGAGGGTAGGCCTTGGAGGGGCCCAGAGGGAGGAGCTCTAGGGTGCTGGCCATGTGCTTTTGGCCTGGATGCTGTTACACAGATGTGTGCTTTATGTCGGTTTGTACACTTACAATTCGTGTACTTTTTCTTTTTTTTAGACAGAGTCTCACTCTGTTGCCCAGGTTGGAGTGCAGTGGCGCCATCTTGGTTCACTGCAGGCTCCACCTCCCGGCCTCAAGTGATTCCTGTGCCTCAGCCTCCCGAGTAGCTGGGATTACAGGCATGCACCATCATGCCTGGCTAATTTTTTTGTATTTTTAGTAGATAGAGTCTTACTAGATTGTCCAGGCTGGTCTTGAACTCCTGGCCTCAAGTGATCCTCCCACCTCAGCCTCCCAAAGCACTGGAATTACAGGTATGAGCCATGGAGCCCAGCCCCTATAAGTAGTCCTGAGACCTGTTGGCACCTACAACTTTGTGTGCCCTCCAGCCAGTGCAGCTCTCCTTCGCCTTCTGCCTGCAGCTCAGCTAGTCGGGGCTCTTTACGTGGTGGGATCATTGAGGCTTCATTTGTGCCTTTGGTTGTTGCTGCACTTCCTCACTGACCTTTATGACCGGACAGCAGGTACTTGTAGGAACCCCAGAGACTCCCCCTGGCTTCTGGACATTCCTTCTGCCTTGGTGTATAACAGCACCCAGCTTCCCCTTGGTAATCAGGGTGGACCACCCCAGATGGGAGGGCACTCAAGGCAGCAGGAACAGCACATTTCAGGGTATGCAGCAGTAAAAGGCATGCACCTTTGGGGTAAGTCAGTGGAGCTGAAAGATGGAGCTTTGCAAGCAGCAGCGCCTGTGGCTGGCAGGGATCCAACCTCCCAGCTGTTGTTTGATGGGCACTGGGTCCCTTTCAGGATTCTGAGTCAGGAGGGACAAGGTGAGAACTCATCATGTTTTGTCAAAGATGCATGGATGGGAGATGGGGCCTGGGATTCGTGTCCTCCGCTTGCCACTGGCAATCCATGCTCCTTTGTTGCAGAGTGAGGGCTTTGGAACCTCAGGGATCTGGTCTAAACTTCCCGCTCGGCCACACCAGTTGTGTGAGCTTGGGGACATGAGTAAGCTCAGACTCTGGATTATTCAGGTGTAAAGACACAGGTGATTGTGGGGATTAATAAGGTAATGTAAGTGACTTATGGCAGAGTAGACACGGTTCGCCTTGGCTTCCTTTAGCTTATCTGGAAGTTATTTCCTCTGTAAAATGAGATAGGCACATCGATGCTCTGCGGGGTGCAAGAGGACTTAGATGGGCCAGTCCAGTGGGGAATCATGGGCTGACTGTGGTCTGAGGGGCAGCCCACAAGAGTCCAGGCAGAGGAGGGTCTGGAGGTGGGGGCTGCTGGAGCCCTGAGTCAGCACCACGAGGCATCTTCACCAGCTCATCCCCAGCCTCTCCATGTACGGCCCAAACCTGGCATTTCTGATTTCCAGGCTCTGCCTCCTGGCACCCAAGGTCTTTGTGGATCCCAGAGAGGCTCATCCTGGGACTCAGAAGAGGTGTGCTGTGGAGAGGAAGGAGGCAGAGGCAGCCTGGGGGAGGAGGAAAAACCCAGCATTGGGGGTGTGAAGACCCGTTTAGTTTTCAAACTGGTTCCTAAGATTTGTTCAGGAACTCGGAGTCCCCCCTGTCTTTGGGGATGTCTCTGGCACGTTAAGAGTTTCAGGTAGGATTTTGCTTGGAGAAAAAAGTTCTTCAGTAAACACACACACACAAACACACACAACAGACACACACACGCACACACACATGCAAAAACAACCAGGGGCAAGTTAATATCTAAGCTCTCTTTCTACTGCACATAACAGTGACCTATCACCAGTTCCTCCTGGATTCTGGGTAATCCTTTATGGACAGGGACCTTATTTTACATTGTACCCTCAGGGTACAGCCTGGTGTGGCAGGCAAGCCCTTGATGACTGTTTACTGTCCAAGCTGAACACCTGAAGGGGTCACACTACAGGCCAGGCTTGTAGACATCTGACAAAAATCAAGAAGCCTATCTGGCCCTAAATCTGTTGCTGTTCATCCATGTCACACATATCACATACAAACAAGGCTGCATTGAGATTCTGGAAGGCAAACACACGGCCATATGCCATCTTCTCTGGGCATAGTAAATCAGGTTCTGGGGTGCATGTATATGAGCCCCACACCTTCAGCGCCTCTCAGCACTTTCCGGGAGTCTGATCTTTCCGATCCAGATGAGGTGACTTTGCCCCAGCTACGTTGGATTAGCCCAGGGATGTGCACTTGACCAACCAAAGCCCCCTCCTCAGGAGTGCGGAACTGGCCCCAGGAGATCCTAGCACACTTTACGGAGACATAAACTTGGGGGGATTTGGGACAGTCATTTCCCATGGCAGGGTCTGGGAGCACAGGGCACCTATCTGCAGGGGAAGGAACTCCAAGCCAAAGCAGAGAGAGTTTGAGGTGATTCTGCCGCACCCTCCCCTGGGCTCTCTGGAACTCCAGCGTGGCTTCCTTGTACCAAGTTCCTCTTTCGGTGTAAAGTCAGCTAGAATTGGTGACTTGCAAAAGACCTGAATCATGCACTGACATTTTTGCAGGCCCTCTCTTGCTCTAGAGAATCTGGCCTAAGCACGCAGACTCGAAATTTATCCCACAGCACGTGCATAGTTTTCGATGTGTCATTTACCCGATGAGGCTGAACCTGGAATTGGACCTCTACCTGCCCATCCTTTCCAGGTTTTAACTATGTCCTAGCTCTCTTGACTTGAGCTGGGAAATTCCCTATGCCACTTAGACTCTGCAGCTCAGCTTAAAGGCCCTGAAGTAATGCCCCCCTGAAAGCCAGGGCAATCCCACCTCCACAATGCTGCCGCCGCCACCATGCCATCTTCCCGAACCTCTGCTCTCAGCTTGTCTCTCCCCAGCCTGGGTCCTGGAAAGGTTCCACTGAGCACAGTGCCTGCTCCCAGCCATCTGTCTTGCCCTCAGCCGTGTGCCAGCCACACGCTAGCCAGGCCCGGCCTGTCCTGCTCTCACCCCTGTTCCCTCCCTGGCTGATTGGAACCCCACTCTCCCCTCCGCACCCAGTCGACATCTGGGGACTGCTTCTTCGGGGACCAGCCCCACTGTGTCTGGTCTGACCGCCACGTGTTTCTGCGGCGGCCCTTTCCTGGGTGACCCGTCTGTTCAGAGCAGAAATTGAGGTGGGCAGACCTGCGCCACCTTCCCCTTGGCGCCTTTCCAGTGCTGAGTGTTCTGCCTGGCGCAAAGCCAGGGTTCCGCAAACGCTGGTTGAACTGAAACCCACTGTGGTTGCCGGTCCTGAGCTGGTCTTTCTTCTCGTTCCCATGCCCAGCTCCCAGCCACAAACTGCGGGCCGAGACTGTGGCCAGGCTCCCTGTCCTGTGGCCCAGAGAGTGTCTTCAGCTAGGGGTGCTGCTGTCGGGGCCCTGCTGTGCCTGCTGCCAGGGCCTCACCAGCCTGCTCTGAGCAGCTGGACCACACTGAGCACCTGCCCTGCCCTGCTTGGCAGTCAGGAAGGACTTCCTGTTTCTGCTTCTGAAATGGACTGCCAGCTCCAGGGGGCGGCAGGGAACCGGCCCCAACACCCCTGCCATCCTGGTGGCACCTAGGCTGCCTGGCAGCACTCCCTCACCCCTTCTTGTGTCTCCTGCTATGGGTGGCTTTCAGGAAACATGCACTTAGCAGGCCGAGGCCTAAACTCAGCTATGGGCTTAGTATCCAGAGGAGGAGCCCTGGGGAGCAGCACGCAGAACCTTTCGGCTTTGAGAAGGAGGGGGATGAGGGGCAGGGGGCAGGGGCGACTGCGAGGTCCTGGGCTTGGGGACCCTAGGGAAGGAGTGGGGCAGCTTTAGGGACCCCATACAAAGGTCCCCAGGCCTCACATGAACCCTCCCTCCCCAGCACCCCCATGACCCCCATCTCCCCATCCTGGACTGAGCACTGGGAGGGGGCTGCTGGGAGGAAAGGCCCCACTGTGGGAGATGGGGGAGTAGGGAGTGTTAAAGGGGCACAGAGAGAAGGTATTTCAGGAAGCACCTTCACCAGGGCTGGCCACAAATAATCCCCGGGCAGAGTCCATTCCAGTGGTTCTCACCTGCAGACCTGTCCCTGCCTCCTGCCTTTCCCTGTGCGTGCTCTGAGCCAGAAAGGACAACTAAGAGAGGGTGACAGAGGGGCTTCGGGACGCCGCCTCCATGGGGAGCTGGTGGGCTGTTGTATCCCTTAGGGGGTAACCCCACTGCCCAGACTGCTGGGATCCAGGGAGTGGAGGGGGCAGAGGACACCCGTCCCCACCTCTGCACTCGGTGGTCCAAGGGACCCCGGTCTGCAGGGTCCATTGGAGCAGCAGCTAGAAAAATGTCTGGCTACAAGGGACAGGGGCCCACCCTAGAGGCTTAGGGCAGCAGCTCGTTTTCTGCCACAGAGAGAGGTCTGGGGCAGGCAGCTGTGCACGTTCAGCTCTGCTATTCGAGGGCCTTCCGGGGAGCCTCCCACCTGGTGTGGTGCTCTAGACACTGGGCCACCAGCAAGCGGTGAGGAAGGCAAAGGCCGTGCCCGCTGCGGCACTGCTGATATCAGGGAAGCAATAGATTTTCCCAGCCGACCTTGTTTAGGGTCTCAGGCCACCCAAGCTGTGAGGGAGGCTGGGAGAGTGAACGAGGCTGTCGAAATGGACTTTGACCACGGCTGCCAAACAACACTCAGGAGTGGGTGGAATATTAGGACATTGGAGGGCTCTCCACAGTGAGGGCTCTTGGTGGCTGCCGCCAAACAGGGCAGGGTCTGGTTGGGGGGCAGGAGGATCAGGGACCTGGAGTCTGGCATGGGGTGGCCTGTCGGACAGAAGCTCTGGGGAGTCCCTGGGAAGGCCCCAAGCCCCAGGGTCGGGAGTCCCTTCTTAGGCTGAGGGGGCATCCACACCCAGGTGTGGGAGTCTGCACGGCTCGGCTGGGCACACAGGTGTGAAGGCAACCCTTTGATGCGCCTTGATTGTGCAAGGAGAGAGCCGGGTGGTCTTGCAGTCACCAGGCTGGGGCTCCAGCCCCACGTTACAGCCTTGCTGGTGCCCTCTCGTGACCCCTTGCATCTTGGAAGTGAGGCGACATGTGTTAAACACCTGGCACCTGCAGGGACTCCCTGGGTAGCCCTCAGAGGAGGCCACGGGGTCAGCTGGGGACGCGAAGGATGAGACAGAACAGAAACTGGGATGGGGCTGACTTCCAGGAAGCCAGGACATCATGGGGCCCCAGCTTAGTCTGGCCCAGCTGTCAGAGGGGCTGCTGGTTCAGAGCCTGGGGCCTTCTTAGTCGAGATGCCAGTGCTGGGCGGCTGGTGATAAATGTGGCCCCTATCCCAGAGCAGTGCACGCTGCCTTAGGCATTGGCTGTGTCCTAATCTCACTAGAACACTCCTGGGCCACCCTCCCCCTCTACCCAGCACCTCTGGGGAACACTGGGGCTTCCTAATGAGTTAATCGGCTTGGAAGGAGCCCAGGGAGTCCAGAGGCAGGCACAGTGCAGCACCCCCCACGCCCCACCCCAGCCCCCTCCACTGATGACACTGTTGACACCACGGAGAGAGGCCTGCTCAGTGGGTCGTTGTGCTGAGAAACGAAACATTGCCTAACCCCAGGGAGAAACCACAAAAAGACAAAAACACGCAATGTCGCTGCAGCTGGGCCTGAGGGCTCAGCCCGGATCCTGCTGTCTGCAAGGCGGGTGCAGCTGTTGTGTTGTTTGTGTTAAAGGCAAGAAAGAGAAGGTTTTCAGGGTGGGATCATGTTCAAATCCCCAAAAGATACCCCTCTGCCAGAGGACGAGTGGCGTTTGTTTAGGGACAGTGGGTCCTGGTTTCTTTGTCATTGAGTGGGTTAGTTCCACTCTCTGAGCAGCCCTGACCAAGTCTCACACCTGCGCTGGGGTCCCCACTTGTTCAGAGCTGGGGCTGGAGAAGCATCGCGTCCCTGTCCCCTTGCACGCTCCCCCACGCCCTGCCCCCTCCCCCTCCAGTCATGCGACACTGCTATATTGCCGAAGGGATCTCAGGGTGCACTGGGACCTGCTCCGAGCAGCCCCCACAGGAGTCAGAGCAGAACTGGGCAGTGAGGTAAACACAGCGATGTGCCAAGGCAGATGGCAGGGCAGAGGCCGCTGCAAAGGTGGCTCCAGAAATCAGGAGGGCTGGAAAGGAGCTGCTGTCATCCCGCAGAGGTGCATGTCATGAGTTTGCAGCTCAGGTTGGAGTCCACCATTCTTTATCCTTTATGCACAGGTCCCCCACGGGCGTCTAGGGCCGTCGCTACTCACCGGAGGCCCTGCTCTGGCAACCCCCTCCTTCCAGAAGGTGCTCTGGTCAGGCCTGCCCACTCCTACCCCCAGCCCAGGCTCAGATCTGCCTGTTCTCCTCAGAAGGCAAAGTTCTGGGGACTTGGGGCCACTCATGAGTTGAGGGCTGAGTTGGGGGCTAGAGGCATGCTTAGGACCCAGCCTCCATGGCAGGGCCAGGAAGTGAACCCCAGCCATCAGTGGGGCAGGAGCCAGGTGCCTCCCAGCAAAGCCCCAGCCCCAAGGGCTCCTCCTGTCCCCTATTGCCCTCTCAGGGGCTGCCAGACCAGCTGCCCCACTCCCACGCTGCCGCCTGCCTGGACATCTCTTTTCTAGGCCCCGCCCAAACCCTGAGTCTTGGAGCCCACCTGCCATGCAGAAGCTGCACTGCAAACACAAACACACACACACACACAAATACACACGCATGCACAAATACACATGCACAAATATACACGCACGTACAAACACACACACATGCACAAATACACGCATGCACACACACGTACACACACAAGTATACGCACATGCAGGCACACACACATGCACACACCCCCCCCCCCCCCCCACACCGGGAGCTCGCTCCCTGGAGCCTCCCCTTCACATGGTCTCATCCTGCTTGTGCCGGCAAAGTCCTTTAAGGCCACACCTTAGTGATATGTTCTGTGTCCCTGAGGGTGGTGGCCCTGTGGTTCCTGGCTCCAGTCTGGTCTGACTGACCCCCCTGCCCTCTGCTCTCTTCAACACTTGGCACCTTAAGGCTGAAGGCCCCCGTGGAGAGAGCGGCAGCCCGTCCACCCAGATAAGCGTAGCGTTTGAGTCTGGCTGCTGTACCTGTGGCCCTAATCTCAACACATGCCACCAGTTGCAGACCTGGGGAACAATGCCAGTGCAGCAAGAGAATGTCACCAAATGCCTGCTTCATGACAGAGGAGGTCCTGAGGAGCTGAGTTAGGTCTTGAAAAAGTTTTGTCCCACCACCGGGGACAAAATGGCATTGCTTTATGTGTCACGAATCCTTGGAGAGGCTCCTTAAAGATGGAAGAGACTAGGGGATCTAAACACAGCCTGGGTTGCCCAGGCCTCACCGGGACGCACCCTGGTAGGAATGAGGGTGAGATGCCAGTGCTGGCCTCTTGCCTCTCTCCAAGATCAGCGAAGCTGGGCACTCATTAAAGGGGTGAGGACAGACTTTATTGAGTAAGAATGACTGCAATCCAGAAGAGGGGCCAGGGTGAACTGAGCTCAACTTCCCTGAAACAGAAGGCAGGGGGTAAAGGTGCGTGTGCTAAGAAGACACTGGGGATGTTAAGGAGGTTTGGTCCATGAGACTAGGCCACCTGGGTGTGATAGTGACTAGGCCATCTGGGTGTGATAACTGGTGCTCATCTGGAGGAGAAGCAAATTCCTTTTGTCTTTCGTGTCTTTTTTTTTTTTTTTTTTTTTTTGGTATACACGGGGTTTCACCATGTTGGCCAGGATGGTCTAAATCTCTTGACCTTGTGATCCGCCCGCCTCGGCCTCCCAAAGTGCTGGGATTACAGGCATGAGCCACCACGCCCAGCCTTTAGTGTCTTTATGACAATGGTGCAGGTTAGAGCAAGAATCCCACCAAGTCAGCCCCGTCGCCTCCCACAGGGACTGGGAGCAAAGCCAGAGTGACAGCCTCTGGAAGTTCGCATTGCAGAGGCAGCTCCCAGGTCCTTGTGGAGACAGTTCTGGGTGGTGGCAGATTTACGTTCTCAAGGGGCAGCGAAAGTCTTCACAGTTGCAAGCTTTCCGAAGTGACTGCTCAACGAGAGGGTTCAGGGGCCTATTCGCCCGTCACCAGGTTGTGGCTGTGACAAACAGTAAATTATCCTGGCAGCACTGCACTGTCTCGGGCAGGCCCCTGAGGGTGACTGGGGGCATCATCCTAGGGACACGGCTGTTAACAGCTATGCTGGTATTTTTATAAGTCCCTTAGTGATGGGTTGGGGGTGCAGAGGGACAAAGTCATTTGCGCTGAGAGTCTGTCTGCAGTTTTTATAGACCAAAGGTGATGCTGAGTGGAGAAGAGGGCTCAGTAGAGGCTGACTGGTTTGGTCAAGGAGAGATTCTTTGCCAGCTCCTGCTGCTGCTGTATCTGTAGACTCCTCCCCTCCAGGGGACATCACCCCGGCTCTGCTGGTCACTTTCTAGGCACTGTTGTTCCCAATCAGGCATTGTTAACATGCACAGGAGCCCATGGTGGTCAAGGGAGGGCTAAGAGAGAGTGTCCTGGGCACATGCATTGGATGGGCCCCCAAAGAATGCAGTCTGGGCCCTGATGCTGGGTCATGATTTCTCGAGAGGTCCTGAACCCTTTCACCATCTTCCTGAAGTCCTGCCCTCTCCTTCAGCTCTGCAGGGCACAGAGACCCATGTTTCTACACCATGTAAGAAGTCATATTGCCTTGGGGCCACCAGGCTGTGAGGAATCCCAAGCTAACCACATAGAAAGGTGATGTGGAGGACCACTAAGGCACTAAGCAGGTGAGGGAAGCCTCTGGGGACCTTCCAACCCAGCCTGGTAGCCAAGTGAACACAGCCAAAAATGTGACTCTAGTCAATGCCATGTGATGATAGTAGCTAAGAGAATCATGAGAAATAATAGATCACTGTTTGGGGTGGTTCAGCAATATGTCCTCTGAACCCCAGCCAATGTCATCTTCCAGAGAATGCTGTCATTAGTGAGGATGATGTGGCGGCTTTCGGGACCACATCGTGATCTTGTTTTTTGGATATTATCACCAGAAATAAGCTGTGAGGGAGAAGAGTGAGCTGGGGAAAGCGAAAGAGAGTGAGCAGGGGAATGGAAGTAGTGTTCCCTAGAAGCTGGGGCCCCGAGCTCCTAGGGAAAAGGATTGGAGTGACAGCAGCTCCCTCCATGTAGAAGCCAAGAGATCCCTGGGGTCCACAGGAAGCTGAAAAGGTGTAAACATGGAGGCCTCAGGCCCAGAATGGCTCAGGGAAACTGTCCTAGAAGGTCCTGAAGCATCGTGTGTTCCTCCCCGCTGACCAGGACCCCCAGGATGGCAGGAGTCTGTGCTTCAAGAAGGGTAAAGGGTGGGCTAAGGGAAAGTGATTCCAACTGGGGTGAGAGGGGAGGGCTTTGGGTGCAAGTCCAGGAGGGATAAGAAAGAGGAAAGGCCCAGGATATGGTGGCCTCTGGAAGAGCCAGGGGAGTTTAATGCCCAGACCTGGAAACATCTAATTGGCAAACAACTCTATAATCAGTTAATTTCTAGCCAGGAAAACAGAAACTATCCCAGGCATTTTAAGCAGAGGGTATTTCGTGCTGGAATTGATGACAAAGATGTTGTAAAAGCTGGAGGAGCAAATGGGCCAAGAGGGTGTTACACAGAGATCTGAGGCTGCTCCTGCTCTACACCTGTATTGAGCTTCTGCAGATACCAACTGTGTCCCAGAGAAGGGACCACCCTGATGCCCAGCCTCATATCCCCATTGCCTCTGTTACTAATGCTGCTGGGGCTACTCCCATTGTCACTGCAGGAGCAATCACCTCACTGCCACCATTGGAGCAACAGCCAGGAGCAAAGTGGCTTCCTCCAATCTCCCACCCATCCACTTCCCATTGGCAGCACTTAACCAGAAACCAGTTGCAAGGGAGCCTGGGAAATGTAGTTTTCAGGCTTCTAACCCCTTGAATACTGAGGAGAGTGGGGTGGGGGGGCAGGCATGGAGCTGAGGGCCAACAGAGTACTCTGGCACAGAAGCTGCCAACTTAACTCAATGGCTCTTATTTTTACTTTGAAATGCTCCCATCATTCCAGCAGTACAAGCCACTTGTGGCTGCATCCCCCTGTGCACAGCAGAATTCACATAGTCAGAAGAACTGGCCAGGGGGACTCTGGAAAGCACAAGTGTGAGTCTAAGCTCTGCGACCTCGCAGGGACTTCTCCCCCATCTGGGCCTCCACATGATGGTGGTGTGAAGCTCCAAGGTGGATATTGACCAAGTGACTCCTCTTGGGGCTGGGGTCCAATGTGGGGAGGCAGGAAGCGGTTTCTTTCTCCTCAGAAGACACTAAGACCAGTTAAGTCTTGGGAGTTGATGCAGCCAGATTTAAGAACCCAGAGGCCTTTGGGATAGCAGGCTGCAGATAAAATGGACTTACAACTTAGCCAAGGCTGGGGCATGGTTCAGGCTGATGTTTAGTGTAGTGATGTAGAGGCCAAAGGTGACCTCAGAAAGCACCCAGCAGGCAGAGTTTGAGGCATCCCTGTGGGCAGAGCTGGTGCTGAGGCTCAGGCGGTGGGGTCGTGGAAGGGATGCAGGAAAGAAGGTTCTAGACCAGGGCTTGACGCTTCACTCTCTGGGGCCATGTGGGCTGAGGCCTGGGCATGAATCCCTGGTGCTGATCTGCTCTGTGGATATTAAGGTGCCTACTGTGCGCTGGCTGTGGCATCTGTTGTGCCGGGAGGTGATGGAGTCTTCTCTGGAGCCCCTTGCCCTGGCCCTCTGCTCAGTGGCTCTGTCTCTGCCACATGGAGGCCTTCAGCTCCCAACAGGGGTGGAGGACCTCAGCTGCCCATCTTTGCCTCCCCAGCCCCAGCCCAGTGTCTGGCAGGGAGTGATGAATGCAGGCATGCTGACCCCTGTTTGCAAAGCTTGGTCAGGAGGCCCAAGAGGAATCTGGGCCAGCCTGGGACAAATGGACATGATGGACACCTCAGGGGATCCTAGGCCACCGGAAAGGCTCTGGGTGGTCCAAGGTTTCAATCCCAGCACCAGCCTTTTTGGCTTTGGCTTTGAAAACCTCAATTGTAAAATGGAGCTAATAAAAACACCAAGCCCATGTTGGAGGACGAAATGGCATATGGCCCTGGTGGGGACTCCACCGGGGGCAGGCGTGGCCCAAAAGGCTTGGGTTGCGTCAATGACTCCCATTCTGTTTGCAGGAGCCTGGCATGAGCAGAAGTTCTGAACACCCTGGGCTGTGCGGTGGAGGAGCATGTGGGCTTTCCACACAGAGCCTGGCCAGCACGGAGCAGGGGGAAAGGGAGACTCATGCTTTTCATTCCGGGGGGCTGCAGGTGACAGTTTGGCAGAGGCCAGGCAGGCCCAGATGGGAGGAGATCTGGCTGCCAGGCTGAGGAGTTTGGACTTGGAAATTTAAAGGCCCTTCAGGAAGCCTCTGCAGAAGACTGGCCTGTCATTGACAATTAAAAGAAAAAAATAGACCACAATGCAAGGCAAGGAGTGGCCTTTGGTAGAAGCCGGGCAGGATCCAGGTGGGTGTGGCTGGGCTCAGGCGTGGGCAGGCCCAGATCCTGTGCATCCTGCTCTCGATGCCTCCCACCTCCTTGCCCTTGACACCCGCCTCACCCTGGTAGTTTCTAAAGAAGCCCCAAGGCCCCCGCCGTGGCCCTGCCCCCGCAGGTGGAGGAGCTCTGAGCCTCCTGTGGGAGATGGAGCTTAGCTTGGGCCAAGGAACCTGCACCCGTGGAGGATAGTGGGCAAGCCGCTCTGCCCTAAGCGGGGAGGCTATTTTGGGTTCAGAACCAGGCTGGATGAATTGTGTCCTTCTGCCGGCAGCCCTGGGAGCTCCATCTGCTCCAGGGAACAGGTTGAGAGCTTCATCAGATGGTCCTTAAAACCCAGGCCCTCTGCAGAGGCCTGCCTGGGCCTGAGCCACTTCTGACCACATCCTCCTGAGGAGAAAGGCCATTTATTTTACTGTCTCCGGTCTCTGAAGAGAAGGAGGGAGTAAAAGTTGAAAAACAATAGGAATGAAGTCAGTGGCAAGACAGCCGGTGCCACTGGTGACCAGGCTGGAGGTGAAAAGATTAACCCCCCCACACTCTAACCACATGTTCTCTCAATCTATCACGACCCTTTCACGTGGAACCCCTTAGAGTTGTAAGCCCTCAAAAGGGCCAGGAACTCTGCCTTCCGGGAGCTCGGTTCTCGAGACGTGAGTCTGCCGAAGCTCCCGGCCAAATAAAGCCAAATCCTTCCTTAACCGGGTGTCTGAGGGCTTTTGTCGCCAGCTCATCCTGCTACACTCCAGCTGGAATTGGAGACTCCAGCCTCTCTCTGACCTGGGCCACGCCACCCAAACAGCGTCTCCTGCCTCCTGCACAGTGGCCAATACCAGGCCAAGAGCTTCACCTTTGTTACCCGGCTTCATCTTCACAAAACCTGGGGGCAGTAGGCGCGATTTTAATCCTGCCTTATAAATCTTATAAATCTGGAAACTTTCATCTTACAGAAGTGACACGATCGCTCAGAGGATGAGGCCAGCAAGCAGTGGAACAGGGATTTGGACATGAGTTGTGCCCCCCACATGCCAGGCGGTTGACCAGGCTGCCATCCGGAGCTTCCATGGGGCCCGTAACTGCCTCTCAGGCCTGACGGGATTCAGATATGCACCAATGCACTCCTCGGAGGAGAGGTGAGTGAAGGGGGACCCCACGACCCTGAAGCCTACAGTCTCAAAAGGAAAGAGGACCCTCCACCCACGTGTGGATTGGCAGGCCTGTGTGAGGCACCCTTCTCTCTTACAAGTGCTGCCCTACCCCCCACAGCCATGGGCTGCACTTCCGTCCTTTGGGCAGCCTCAAAGGCTCTGCAACTCTCCCTAAAGACACTAATTTCACCCCCAGGGCCATCCAGGCCGGGGGAGCCTCTTGACAGAAACCTAGCATGTATGTGGTATCTCTCACCCAGGCATCTTCCTCCTTCTGCACAGAGCCCTGTTCTTAGGGCTGCTCAGGCACACAGGTGACCTGGATGTTCTTTCCTGGATGCGACCCACTGTGTGTCTTAAGTGTCTGGGGCACGGTCAAGAAAACAGCATGGGCCGGGCGCGGTGGCTCACATCTGTAATCCCAGCACTTTGGGAGGCCAGGGCGGGTGGATCACGAGGTCAGGAGATCGAGACCATCCTGGCCAACATGGTGAAACCCCGTCTCTACTAAAAAAAATACAAAAAATTAGCTGGGCATGGTGGCGGGCGCCTGTAGTCCCAGCTACTTGGGAGGCTGAGGCAGGAAAATGGCATGAACCCAGGAGGCGGACCTTGCAGTGAGCCGAGATTGTGCCACTGCACTCCAGCCTGGGTGACAGAGCGAGACTCTGTCTCAAAAAAAAAAAAAAAGAAAAGAAAAGAAAGGAAAAAAAACTCAGCATGGCTCAGCCTCCTAAACCTTTTGGACAAATAAACTTCACACCAACATGTAAAAGGGCAACAGCTGATGTTGAGGAAACATGGCTCTATTTGTTCTCATAATCTTTATTCACAATTTCAATAAGGTCTCCTTTGAAAACAACAGAATGGTGTCCTGGGTGCGCGGCACAGTCAAGGGTTGCGAGAGCATGCAGTCCTCTAATTGCAGGGCAGCTGTTAAGGGCTTGGGACCTGCCCTCATTCACCCCTGCTGGGTGTCCCTTGGTTCCTGGTGTCTGTGAGGCTCCAGCAGACCCTAACCCAGCCTTGAGCACGTGAGGCCCTTTCTGAGCGCCCTCATGGGCCAGAGGCAAAAGGACTGCTCCTTTCTTCAGGCGGGGCTCCAGCCAGGGGCCCCACAGGAAGCAGGTGGACACACGTGGGAGGGGCACCCCTCCTCCCCAGGCACCCCCCATCTCAAGGGACATTTCCTGAGCTCCCAGAACAGCTGGAGAAGGGGATGATGCATCTGTTGGGGAAGGTGGAGGAGCCTGTCGGCCTCATTACCTGCACTTCTCAGAGACCATGAGGCCTAGGGGTGGTGACTGGCGGGTTGTAGATGCAAGGAGAATGGACTCATGCCTCTGCCCACTGGCCAGTTCACAGCACCACAGGCTCCTTCCCTACTCTTCGTTGGTTCCCAAAGGAAAAAGTGGAAGCATTTTTATTATCCTGCTATCTGGCTCTGGAATTCCCCTTTGGAAGGAGCAATGGCGGGATAAGCCCCCACGGTGGAAGGAGGATCCCAGAGGCCTGGTTGGAACCGACTGCTCTGCTGCCCTGAGCCGTTCGCAGAGTAGAATGAAGGAGAGGATAGAGCACAGGGAAGGAGAGCCCACCTGTTTGTCTGAGGGCGTGTGGCCAGCCCATCCATAGCATTCGCTCCACTTCTGGACAGCATATGAGGGACTGTGGAGGAGAGGGACAGCGGCTCGTGTCTGGACACTTATAGGGCAGAAGAGGCAAAGCTGGCCTGGCAGCAGAGGGGCTGGAGGAATGCAAGCCTCAGGGTCAGTTGCAGTCTCCAGGCCATGCCCCGGGTGCCTGTCGGCTCTTGGGTGCTTGGCACGGGCTCTGGGTGCTGCTGTGCAGATTGAGTCCCACCCAGAGTCCTGCCCTTCAGTCTACAGGGCAGGGGCCATTTCTTTTTTTTTTTTGAGATGGAGTTGGAGTCTCGCTCCATCGCCCAGGCTGGAGTGCAGTGGCGCAATCTCAGCTCACTGCAAGCTCCGCCTCCCGGGTTCACGCCATTCTCCTGCCTCAGCCTCTCCGAGTAGCTGGGACTACAGGCGCCTGCCACCACGCCCGGCTAATTTTTTGTATTTTTTTATTAGAGACAGGGTTTCAGCGTGGTCTCAATCTCCTGACCTCGTGATCCTCCCGCCTCGGCCTCCCAAAGTGCTGGGATTACAAGCGTGAGCCACCGCGCCCGGGGCAGGGGCCATTTCTGATTGGATCGCAGAGTGGCCACATGGGATGTGGGAGCTCTGCCAGGCTATTGTGTTCAATGCTCCACTACCCCAGCCTGTCCTGGAGACCCTCCAGCATCTGCCCAATTGTTCCCTAAAGTGATCCCATCTCCTAGGCCTGGAACAGTGCCTGCCCTCCTTCCGTGTCAGACACGAACCCCACCCCGCTCTGGGTGCCCTGTCCTCTAACATACATGGTGACACTCTCCAGCACCCCTTCCTTTGCCAGGTTCCCCTGACCTGGGGCTGGCCTCCTGTCCCTGACTCTAGGGAGCAGGCCTGCTGGACGCGTCACCCCTCAGCTGGCTCCCACCGTGACCATGGCATGAGTGATTTTTATTTTATTTTTTGGACTTGCCAAAGAACCACCACATCAGTGTGTGGTGAGCCTGGAGGACAAGCCGTCTGCGGGTAGAACCCAATAAACACGAACCATCCATTCATGGAATGACCAGACGGTCCAGGCTCCCCTGGATAACGATGTGTTGTTGTCCACCCAACAGGCATACAAATTGCTTCTGGTCACCTTCTTATGGGAATGGAAAGGACGACAGTCCCAGATGGATGGGCACACGCCATGCCCCTGAGCTGCGTTCTTCTACTCTACCCTAGACACTGCCTCTGATGCCTCAGCTGCAATGGGCAGTACTTGCTTCAGTTTGGATGGTCCACTGCTGCTGATATCACATATCTGGTTTTTGTAGAAACTAGGCTTGTAAATTAAATGGGGATATGACAGGGACCACCACCCCTGAACTACTGAATTTTTTGAGGGTGGCATTAATCTCTGCCACTTCCCCCCTGCCATGTGATACCATTTTTGATTTGCTATCCTGGCTAGGGGAGGGGAGACCCGGAGGCTTCCACTTGGCCCTCCTGCTCTGATGGCTCTTCCCCCATGGGTGAAGGAATCCATGTGGGTTCTGCTGACTGCTGGGAATTTCCATCCTAAGCATATGTGCAGGTGGTGGAGAGGTGACCCCTGACCACAGTGAGCCAGACCGAGACCTGGTCCCTCATGCTCCTCCCCACCAGGGGCCCGTGGAGATACTGGGACCTCCACTCATCAATGTCAACTCAGATCCTTCGTCCAGCAGAGTCCCACACATTTCTGGATGTCTCCCTTTCCCCTGTGCATGGAGATGCAAGTCCATGGCTGAGGAGCCCCTTGGAGAAGGCCTGGAGGAGTCATTACTGCCCACACTTGCCAGGGGTTTGCAGGTCAGTCTTCATAGATCTGGTATCTCCTTCAGTCTGGGTTCTGAGTCTGAGGACTGGCTCAGGGCCAGAAATCAGCCAAGGGATTGTGATTTGGGGATGGGAGGTGGCTGCCCTAAGCCTCCTGGTCATCCATCCTGGGTACTGTTAATCACACAATTAAGCCATGCCCTTGTTAACTGCCTACCCAGTTTGCCTCTGTGGACTGTGGGTTTGAGGAACCACCTCTGTGGCTCTCTGCACAATGGGCTCCAGATGCTACTTGGAGTGGCCACCTGCTGAGATAATTGCATCCACCTTGCTTCTGAAGGTTAAGCAGCACCATCTGTTCTCTATCCCATCAAGACCTTGTCATCATCCCTGTTGCTATTAAGGTCCTCTAGAAACCTCTATTGTCAGCCCTGACCCTCAGAGGACAGTGCCACTGAGCTTCTCAACCATGTGCCACCCCCTCACCAGTGCTCTTTGTCACTTTGGTGTATGGGGATCCATCAGCCCTCCTGGGTTTTCCAGCCTTACTCAGAGCCTTTGGTCCTGAGCTGTCCCCTCCCGGGCATTCCAAGAATCATCCTAGCACACGGTAGCACCATCTCCTGGGGTCCTGGCTGGGTTGTGACATTGCACATCAGGGCTCTCCTGGGGTCCTGGCTGGGCCGTGAAGTTCTGCATCAGAGATCTCCTGGGGTCCTGGCCGGCTGTGAAATTCTGCCTCAGGGCGAGTGTGCCCACACTGACAGACTCTCCCTCATCCTGTGCTCCGGCATCCTCAGGCCCAGGCCCAGGCACACTCTACTGGTCTTCCTGGTCCAGCCTGGGCCTGCAGCTTCTTTGGCGTCAAAGCCTTCCCTGCCCATGACCCAACCTGGATGAACCTTGAGGACATTACGTTGAGTGAGATAAGCCAGTAGAAAAAAGGACAAATCTTGTATGAATCCACTTACATAAGGAACCCAAAGTAGCCAAATCCACAGAGACAGAGAGTAGAATGGTGGCTGCCAGGACTGGGGGGAGGGGGCAATGAGGACTTGGTGATGAATGGGGAAGAGTTTCAGTTTGGGAAGATGAAAAAGTTCTGGAGATGGATGTGATGACGGTTGCCAGTGTACTTACTGCCAGGGAGCTCTACACCCAGAAATAACAACTTTTGTGTTACATGTATTTCACTCCAATTCTTTTAAATATCAAAACCAGGCCTCTACTCCCTTAGCAGGTCCAGCCTTCTCCAGTTGGGCTGCAGTGGGGTTTGACCCTTCCCATCAGTCTGGCTGCCTGGAGGGATGGTGGAGGTGGGTCTGAAGGAAGCACCGTCTTGTCAGACACCACCAGCTTGAGGCCATTGTGCAGCCTTCAAGCTGGCTGGAGGAAGGGACACTATTGCCTAAGCGGGAGTGGTCACTTCCGCAGGCCCTGCATGTACATAGGAATCTGAAGCTCTAGGTCCTCACTTGCACCTCCCCAGACTCCCTGTCCCAGATCTCGGGGTCCCTTCCCTTCCCTACCGAGGTCCTGACCTAGCTTGGGACACCCCTGGAGGCTGAGAGCTCCACTACGCCTAGCAGTAATTTTGAGCCATGTCCTTGGCGTGATCCACCTCTCGCTTCCATCCCCCAAATCCCCCAAATGCCGGAGATCAGGGAGGCCTTCTGACTTTCCCATTTTGATTTCATTGGTTGTCATTCTCCGTCATCTTCTGAGTGGTGCTCAGAGCAGCCCCGTCCTCCAGCTCCAGGTCCCTCGCCCACCAGGATGTTGCGTCAGCTGGTGGGACCCCTTCCCCTGGCTAGAGTCCCCCTGGTTCACTGTCCATGCTCCATACAGTGAGGAGGGCAGGACGGGGTGCAGAGAGAGACAGGCTCATGATGCCCTCGCACCCTGAATGGGCTGGGCCTCTGCACCAACAACATTGGCGGGTCATTGTCCCACTGGTGGCAGCATTGTCTCAGGAGGGACTTTCCCTGAGGCAGAGGACAATTACTGGGGAGGGACAGGCTGTGAACCAGTCTCTGCCCAGTGGGTGGGGTGGGCATGAGGGCTCTGAGGAAGGCGTGGGGCAGAGGGCCTGGTGTCCACTCCTACCCTCCATTCAGCAGCCCCCGCTGCCTCCCCTCTCCTCTGCACTGTGGCTGCCTTGGGCCACCAGGGGCTAACGCTTGTCCCAAACCTCCAGTCCTGCAATGGTGCCCCATCCCTGGCATGGTCCCCACTCCACCCTGCCCCGGCAGGAGGCCGGTTTGTCCTGGATGGGAAGAAGGACTCATGGGCAGGGAAGGCTCCCGTGCATGCCACCCTTTCAGCCGTGCCCTGGGGTTCCGCTGTTGGGATTCTTAATGAGTTTATCCTTGAATGTGTGTTTTGTAAGTGAAATCAACGGGACAATGGAGCGTCCACCAAGACTCCTTTTCCTGCTTCCTTCCCAGCCCCTGTTAGGTGTTCTGGGCTGCCGCCTGCCCTGCCGCAGGCCCAGGCTGTCCTGCACAGGCACTCCACGGATGAGACAGAGCCCTGGGCACCTGGGAGGTCTGCACGTGCCCCACAGGGATCCCTGCGCCCAGGGCTGTTTTTAAATAGCAGAGAAAAACACTCCTCCTGCTTTCTGAACAAGGACCCACACTTTCATTTGCTGCCTGCCCTGCTCTCAGGGTGTCTTCTCAGTGGACAAACCAGGAGGGCCTGCAAGCTGCTGACTGTGGCCCACACAGCCCACACACTGGTCCCCAAATCTCACCTTCTTCCCCTATCTTCCATTCATCAGGAAGAGGCTCAGCGCCTTTCTCCCTGCCCAAACCTAAAAACACACTCCAAGGCCGAGTCCTATTAACTTGGGGAGGGTGGGTGTGTTAAACTTGAGCTCACCAAAGATTTCTGTGATTTTCCGAGATTGCATATATGACCGATTTGGGAAAACTTGCAGGGAACACAAGCCACATCCTGCCCGCAGGCCCAGTTTCTGTAGCGCTTATGGTGACCAGGTTGGCACTGACACCCCTGTGCCGCTGGCCTCTCCTGGCCCAGACATGCTGTCATGGCCTTGGGTGCCAGGCTAAATGAGGTCTGTCACTTGTCCCCTGCTCATGGAGCTGAGTATGTTTGAAGTTCATTTACTGTGTATTTTCCCCTCGGGGTGTGACAAATGAGCCCTACCCCAGACAACAGTGCCAGAAATCCAAATAGGGTTGGGCTCTATCCCATCTGCCTGGGGCTCAGGGAGTCCCTCTGCTGTCCCCAACACCCACTCCTCATGTCCCACCCCCCAGCTCATGGAGCTGGAGCTGGGAACTAGCAGGCCCCTGGGGACCCATCTGCGCTGTTTGTTTGGGTGGGAGCTCTGTATTGACAGCAGCTCTGCCGGCAGCCCTTGGCAGAGAGAAGGCCGTGCCAAGTGGGTATCAAGCAACGGTCGGGCACACACTCCAGATGACACATGCGGGGGTGGGGGCGCAGCCCTCCCCTACCCTGGGGGAGCCACCTCCTGATAATCCCTCCCATGGCTCCCTGGGGAGGGGCAGGAGAACACAGGATGATTGTCACAGATCATGTGCTGGGAGGAGAGCCGCGCAGACCTGAGGCCGGGAAAGGGGGCAATGAAAACAGCCCTTTGTCCAGGGCCTCGTCTGCCGCACACTGGGCTTGTGTTTCTTGCTTTATGACAATTGGGCGAAACATTAGACTGGGCATCAATTATTCAGATTTCACTGTGAGGTCAGAACACAGCAGCTCCGTCCTGTCCCCACCCAGAGAGAATGAGAATGCCGGGGGAGTCAGTTCCAGGCTGTGGGAATTTAGACAGACTCCTGGGTGGGGCACCTGAGCCCCCTGCCCCCACACTTGCACCCTCAGGTCTCAGCTGCCCAACCCCCACCAGGTTTAACCCTCCTCGACCCACACTGACCAAACTGCTTTCCAGGTATTTGGGTGGCACTGAACACTAGAAGGCATTTCTCCATTTTCAGGCAGAAAGTGCAATTGAAGGAATTCTCTGGTTCTCAGCGACCTTCCATCCAAACCCGAAACACACAAACACACATCATGCACACACACACACATGTGTGTGTGTGCGTGTGCAAAAGGCACTGACATTTCTCTGGCTCTGTTTGCTTAGGACCCTGAGCCTGATCCCTTGCCTGGCCAGCTGCCCCTCATGTGCTCTCCTGGAGCCCCTTACAAAGCATCATTCACACACTGCTGTGGTCCTGGCTGCCACCCACCTTTCTCCTTTCTAATATGAGTGTTTCGAGCCACACGTTTCCCTCCAAGCACTGTTTAGCTGTATCTGGAGATTTTGACAGGTTGTATTTTCACTACCATTCAATTCGCAAGACTCTGTAATTCTTCTTGTTATTTCTGCTTTGACCCGTGGAATTTTTAGAAGTATTCTGTTTGACTTCCAAATATTTGGGGGATATCCAGACAACTTTATGTGACTTATTTCTACTTTGATTCCACGGCCGTCAGAGGATATTCTTGGTATAATTTCCAGCCATTTAAAATGTATTGAGACTTGTTTTATGATCCAGCATGGAAATAATGTGTCATCTGCAGTGGGAGATGAAATATTGTGTAAATGTCAATTCGGCCAAGCTGGTTGATGGTGTTGTTCAAGTCTTCTGGATCCTTGCTGATTTTCTGTCTGTTGGGTGTTGAAATCTCCCACTGTAATAGTGGATTTGTCTGTTTCTCCTTTCAGTTCTAGCCGTTTTTGCCTGATATATTTTGAAGCTCTCTTATTATGTGCATGCACATTTAACATGGTGAAACATAACCGCCATAACAAAATCCCATAGGCCTCATGGCTTAAATAACAGAAATGTATTCTCACAGTTCTGGAGGCTGGAAGTCCAAGATCAGGGTGGCAGCGTGGTCGGGTCCTGGTGAGGGCCCTCTTCCCGGCTTGCAGACAGCTGCCTTCTCACTGTGTGCTCACGTGGCCTCTCCTCAGTGCATGCGTGCACAGACCAAGGAGAGTCCCTCTCTCTTCCTCTTCTTTTTTTTTTGAGATAATGTCTCACTCTGTTGCCCAGGCTGGAATGCAACGGCATGATCTCGGCTCACTGCAACCTCCATCTCCCAGGATCAAGCAATTGTCCTGCCTCAGCCTCCCGAGTAGTTGGGACTGCAGGTGTGCGTCAACATGCCCAGCTAAGTTTTTTATTTTTAGTAGAGTTGGGGTTTCACCATGTTGGCCAGGCTGATTTTGAACTCCTGATCTCAGGTGATCCGCTCCCCTCAGCCTCCCAAAGTGCTGGGATTACACGTGTGAGCCACTGCGCCCAGCCTCTCTCTTCCTCTTCTTACAAATACACTAATCCTTTCAGATCAGGGCCCCATTTTTACAACCTCATTTAACTTTAATCAATTCCTAAAGGCCCTTCAAATACAGTCACCGTAAGGGTTAGGGCTTCAACATATAAATTTGTAGGGGACACAGTTCAATCTATAGCAGATGGTTATGCCTTTGGATGAATGGACACTTTTACTAATATGAATATTCCTCCTTATTTCTAGCAGTATTCCTTTTACTGAAGTCTATTTTATTTGATATAAATGAAGCAATTCTTACTATCTATGATTAGTGTTTACATTATACATATTTTTTTCTATCCTTTTACTGTTTATCTCCCTGGGATTTAGATTAAAAATGTATTTCTTATAGAAAACATGTATTTGGGAGTTTTTTTTTAATTCAATATGGCCGTTGCTGCTTTTAGTTTAGTTCTTCTTTTTTTAGATATTTAAATAGTTGGCTTTAAATTTGCCATCTTGCTACTTGTCTACTTTTTGTCTATCTGTTCCTTTTTCTCTTTTTGTTTTTTTGAACTGTGTATTTTTCAATATTCCATTTTTATTTCCTCCATTGGCTTATTAGCTATATGTATTATCTTTATTCTTTTACTAGTTGATTTAGAGTTTACAAGATCTGTCATTAACTAATCGAATAATACTATACTTGCTTACATAAGGTGGAAAACCTTAAAGTGATATACTTTCATTTCTTTCATCCTTTGTTTTCCCATTGTTAGCCTTCCATCCCACTGTTATCGGATATATTATGTCCACATATGTAATAAATTCCACAGTATATTAATATTATTATTGTTGTAAACAGTCCATTGCTTCTGAAGACTTTTTTTTTTTTTGAACAAGAAAAGTTAACAGGTTTTCTTCCACAGCACTTAAAAAATATCCACTTGACTGTCTCCCGCCCTGCATTGTTTCTGATGGTCATTATTATTTTTGTTCCCTGTACATAAGGTACCTTTTTCAAAAAGAGACTTTACTTTTTGGGGTCACAGCAAAATGGAGTGAAAGGCACAGAGATTTCACAAATGCTGCCTCCCTTTACGTACACATCGCCTGCCCCCCGCATACACATCCCCTGCCAGAGTGGTGCATATGTTACAACTGATAACCTACACTGACACATCACTATCACCCAGAGTCCACAGTTTACATTAGTTTTTATTCTTGGTGTCATTAATTCTCTGGGTTTAGACAAATGTATAGTGGTATTTATCCACCATGATAGTATCATACAGAGTAGTTTCACTGCCCTAAAAAAATCTTCTGTGCCCTGCCTATCTATCCCTCCCTCCCTGAAACCCTTGACAACCGCTGACCTTTTTACTGTTTCCATAGTTTTGCTTTTCCAGAGTATCATATAGTTGGAGTCACAGTCTGTAGCCTTTCACATCAGCTTCTTTCACTTGGTAATATGCATTTAAGTTTCTTCCATGTCTTTTCATGGCTTGATATCTCATTTCGTTTCGTCACTGAATAATATTTCATTGTCCAGGTGTACCACGTTTTATTTATTCATTCACCTACTGAAGAGCATCATGATTGCTGCTAAGAATAAGGCTGTTATAAACATCCATATGCAGGTATTTCATACACAAATGAACATCCATGTGGACTAAAGTTTTCAATTCCTTTGGGTAAATACCAAGGAGCACATTGCTGTATTGTATGCTAAGAATATGTTTAGTTTTGTGAGAAACCACAAACTGTCTTCCAAAATGGCTGTAGCATTTAGCGTTCCCTGCCAACAATAAATGAGAGTTCCTGTTGCTCCCCCTCTTCATCAGCATTTGGTGGTGTCAGTGTTCTGGATTTTGGACGTTCTGATAGGTGTGCAGTGGTAGCTCACTGTTGTTATAATTTGCATTTCCCTGACGACATGTGATGTGGAGTATTTTTTCATGTGCCTATTTGCCACCTGTACCTCTTCCTTTGTGAGGGACAGAATGTGTCTTTTATTGCTGGCTGATTTTGAGATGTTCTCTTTATCACAGGTTTTTAGCAATTTGAATATAATGACCTTGGCCATGATGCTTTTTGCATTAATTCTTCTTAGGTTTCAATGCATTCTTTAGAGTAGTGTGTTTATATTTTTCATCAAATGTAGAACATTTTCAGTTATCGTTTCTTCATACATTTTCTCTGCCCTTGACCCCTTCCAGGACTGCAATTAGAGATAAGTTACACTCCTTGACATTGTTCATCTTTAGAGATGTTACACTCCTTAACAAGTTCATTTTTTTCCAGTCATTTTCCTCTCTGTGCTTTAGTTTGGATAGTTTGAGTACCTTGTCTTCCATTTTACTGCCTTTTCTTTTGTCATGTCACATCCTCTGTTAAGCCTTTCTGGTGTTTTTTCAGACTTACGTTATTTTTTTAAATTAACGTACAGTACGACAAACTTTTATTTTTTTGGTGTACCATCAAAACTGACAGGCTGTTCCTAAAATTCATAGGAAAACATAAGAAACCCAAAATAGCCAAAGCATTCTTGATAAAGAACAAATTTGGGGGTTCACAATTCCCAGTTTCAAAACTTACTATAAAGTCATGGTAATCAACACTATGTGGATGTAAAATAGCGATAGACATATAGATCAATGTAACAGAATCGAGACCCCACAAGTAAACCCATATATTTATGGGCAATTGATTTTCAACAAGCATGCCAAGACAATTTATGGAAGAAGTCATAGTTTCTTTAATAAGTGGTACTGGGACAACTGGATACCCACATAGCATAAGAATGAAGATGGACCCTTAGCTCATACTTTTTACAAAAATTAACTAAAAATGTTTCAAAAACCTAAACATAAGAGCTAAAACTATAATATTTTAGAAAAGAACATAGGCATAAATCTCCATCATTTTGGATTAGGCAGTGGTTTCTTAGATATGACACCTAGAGCATAAAAGAAAAATAGATAAATTGGCATCAAAATGTAAAACCTATGTGTTTTATTTTTTATTTTTATTTTATTTTATTTTTTTTTTGAGACAGTTTCACTCTGTTGCCCAGGCTGGAGTGCAGTGGTATGATCTTGGTTCACTGCAACCTCTGCCTCCTGGGTTTAAGCAATTCTCCTGCCTTGGCCTCCCTAGTAGCTGGGACTACAGGCGTGCGCCATCATGCCTGGCTAATTTTGTATTTTTAGTAGAGCTGCGGTTTCTTCATGTTGGTCAGGCTGGTCTCGAACTCCCAATCTCAGGTGATCTGCCCACCTCGGCCTCCTAAAGTGCTGGGATTACAGGCATGAGCCACCGTGTCTGGCCCTAAAACCTATGTGTTTTAAAGGACACTATCACAAAGAAAAAACAGCCCAATGGAATTGGAGAAAATACTTGTAAATAATATATTTGACAAGTGTCAAATATCCAGGAAAATAATATATATATACAACTCTTACAGCACAATAATTTAAAAAACTAAATTATGAGCAAAGGATTCAAATAGACATCTCTCCAAAGAAAAGATACAAATGATCAATAAGAACATGAAAAGATTCTCAACGTCATTACCCATCAGGAAAAATGCAAATCAAAATGATAAGATAACAGTTCACGCCCAGCAGCGTTGCTATAATCAAATATCTCAGACAGATAACAGCAAGTGGTAGCAAGGATGTGGAGGTATTAGCACCTTCATACACTGCTAGTGGGGATGTAAAATGGTACAGCTGCTTTAGAAAACAGGCTAGCAGTTCTTTAAACAGTTAAATATAGAGTTACCACATGACCCAGTAATTCCGCTCCTAGGTATAGTCCCAAGAGAAATAAAAACATATGGCCACACAAAAACTTGTACACAAATGTTCCTAGTAGCATTATTCAAATAGCCAAAGGGGGAAACAACTCATGAATGGATAAACACAATGTGGTATACCCATACAACAAAAAATTCTGCAGCCATAAAAGGAAGTACTGAAACATGACAACATGGCTGAGCCTTGAAAATATTTAGCTAAGTGAAAGAAACCAGACACAGAAAGCCACATATTATATGATTCCACTTACACAAAATGTTCAGAATAGGTGAATCCCCACAGACAGAAAGCAAATTGGTGGTTTCCAAGGGCTAGAGGAAGGGACAATGAGAGTCACTGGTAATGAATACAGGTTGTTGTTGTTTTTTAATCTTAGGAATGATGGAAATGGTCTGGAACTAGGCAGTGAGAATGTTTGCATTTCTTCTGAATATACTAAAAACAACTGAACTGTGTGCTTTAGAAGAGTTTTATGGTGTGTGAATTATATCTAAATTTTTTAAATGTATGAAAAAATCATTTGGCCACATTCATGTGAGTCTATTTCTGACTCTAATCTATTTTATTGGCCTATGTTTCTATCCCTTCACCAATATCATACTGTCTTCATTGTTGTAGCTATAATACATAGTAAGTCTTAAAATTGGGTAGTGTGAATCTTTGATCTTTATTCTTCTTTTCTAAAATTGTTTAACTATTCAAACATCTTTTGCTTTCAATATAAATTTTAGAGTTATATTGTCTATGTATATAAGTATTGCTGATTTTTAAAAATTTTTAATGTTTAATTTTTATGGGTACATAGCTGGTGTAGATATGTATGGGGTACATGAGATATTTTGATACCAGTATACAATGCATAATAATTACAGAGTAAATGAGGTATCCATCATCTAAAGTATTTATCATTTCTTTGTTCTGTAAACAATCCAATTATACTTTTATTTTAAATGTACAATAAATTATTATTGACTGTAGTCACCCTGTTGTACTATCACATACTAGATCTTATTCATTCTAACTTTATTTTTGTACCCATTAACCATCCCCATTGCTGAGATTTTGATTGAAATTGTGTTGAGTCTAGAGATCAATCTGGGAGAAAACTGACATATAAACTATATTGTCTTCCAATCCACGAACATAGCATATTTCTTTATTTAGGGCTTCTTTTATTTCTTTCGTCAATATTTTGTAGGTTTCTGCATATAGATCTCAACCACTTTTTTTATATTTATCATTAATGTTTCATATTTTGAAACTATGTGTAATTTTTAAAATATTTGTGGTTAAACAATTTTTTAAGAGTTCAATTTTATTTATTTTTTCATCTGGTTCTTTAAATACAAGGCATTTTGGGTTGTATCCTGGACATTTTGGATATTATGTTATAAGGCTCTGTGTCTTATTTAAATCCCAAAGAGAATGTTGACATTTTTGTTTTAATACACAATTGACCTGATTAGGTTTGGGCTACAGGTTCTGACCCACCACCTGTGGGCTATGGTTCCAATGTCAATTCAGTATTCAAAGGCTTTGCAATAACACTATGTGAATCTGCTGTGCCTGTGCATTCTCCATGGGCTTGTCTGGGACCTGGGGTTGTGGTCTACCTTTAAGCTCAATTCTCAAAGCCTGTGGTGTGCTATGAGGAACAGATCCAAGCAAACGCAGCTCAGAAGTGAGCCTAGAAATTCATACACAATTCTATATCTCCTGCTCTCTGGAGCCTCCCTTTCTCATCCTGTGGCCAGAAAGGCCAGGCTTCAGTTTCTCACTCTGCTACACACTTCCCACAACTGTGACTGCATCCAGAGCCAATCTGTGGGAGGATCCAGGGAGAGAAAACACAATGACACTTTGTCTTACACTCCTGGTACCATGGCTCTTCTGGTCAGAGAGAAGGATTCCTGTCCATTAGAGTTTTAGGCACCCTTCCAACAGCCACTGCCCTTGTCACCCCTGCTGGGTGGGAGAGGACAGAAAAATAACCAGGGTATTCCTTTCACTCTCTGACTCTCAGGAGTCCCCTTTCTTGCTCTTTGAGCAGAAAGAGAAGGCTTCTCTTGGAGTGCTCTTTGTCCACACCCATTGTGCCCTCCCAGGTTTTGGGGGAAGGGGCTTTGAGTCCAGGCTGGGTAATACTGGAGGAAAAGTAAATGGGAAATACACCACTAATTTGGTGGCTCCTCAGCTTCTGGCCTCATTCCCCTGTCAGCTTACAATTGCTTTTTCAGAGTTCTCAGGCGGCTGCCCCTTGCCTTCTGTCCAGGAAGCATCATTTCACTCAGTGGAAAGGCAGGTGAAAGGTGCTTATTTCATCTCACCCAGATCAGGAACCTACCTCCATCTAGTCAATTTTTCATTTCAGATAGGGTATTTTTCCAGCTCTAGAGTTTCCTTTTTTTTTTTTTCTTTTTGTGATTTCAATGTCTCCCCTTGTTATGTTTGCATTTTTTTAAAAAAAAATCCTTGAATATATCTGTAAGAGTTGTTTTAAAGTCCATGATTACTAATTCTATTACCTCTGCTTTTTCTTGGTCTGTTATCATTGATTCTTTTTGTTTGTTTGTTTGTTTGTTTTGGGTTACATTTTCCTGCCTTTTGCATGTCTAATAATTTTTATGGAATGCTGGACTTGAGAAAATCGTGTTATTGAATATCTGGATTTTGTTGTCTTCCTTTAGAGAGTGTTGGCATTTTGTTCTGATAGACACTTAATTCCTTTGTGCATCAACTTGAAACTTTCAAGACTTGTTTTAAAACTTTGTTAGGGCTTTATCTAGGGTCATTTCTTTCTGTGTTCTCTATTGAACTACAGGCACACGCCACTGTAGAAGGGGGATACATTCTGAGAAATGCATTATTAGGCAATTGTGTTGTGCAAACAACATAGAGTGTTGAGTGTGCTTACACAAACCTACGTAGTGCATGACTGTAATTTGGTGTTCAATGAGGACTCTCTCCTCTAGCTGGCCAGAACTTGAGGGCCTACCAACCTGTGTGAGCTCTGGTTACTGCAATGCCTACAGCTGCCTATATTTGTGCATTGTGGTTGTGTGCCCAGCCCCATGGAGTCTTGCCCTATATAGGTACACATCTGTGTTCATCTGAGACTCAGGGTGACCCTGTGCAGATTCATGAACCCCTTTCTCTTTTTTCTTTTTTGTTTTTTGAGATGGAGTCTAGCTCTGTTGCCAAGGCTGGAGTGCAATTGGCATGATCTCGGCTCACTGCAACCTCTTCCTCCTGGGTTCAAGCAATTCTCCTGCCTCAGTCTCCCGAGTAGCTGGGACTACAGGCACTCACCACCACGCCTGGCTAATTTTTGTAATTTTAGAAGAGATGGGGTTTTGCCATGTTGGCCAGGCTGGTCTTGAACTCCTGACCTCAAGTGATTCACCCACCTTGGCCTCCCAGAGTGCTGGGATTATAGGCATAAGCCACCATGCCTGGCCTATGAACCCCTTTTCCTGCCTCCCCAAACTCCAGTTGCTGTTTCCTCAGCTCGGCAAGACCACTGTTCTCTGCTGGATCCCTCTATGCCCCAGGGCTGGGAAATGCCTGCAGGCAAGAAGCCAGGTCCATTTTAGGGCTCATGCTCTCTGCCTAGCTGCTCTGAGGGATCATCTGCCTGCACTGCCTGTTATTTGCAAATAGTTTTTTCATGTATTTTGTCTGGTTTCCAACTTGTTTGCAGCAGGAAGGCTAGTGTGATGCCAGTGCTCTGTCTTAACTAGAAGTGAAAGTCTGCTTATTTTAATCATAATTATTGAATTATTGGACTGCTTTGACATCATGTAGACAAAGCTCTAAGTAGCTTTTTAAATATGTTACCTGGTGGAGCACGGTGTCTCATACCTGTAATCCCAGCACTTTGGGAGGCTGAGCAGGGAGGATCGTCACTTGAGCTCAGGAGTTCAAGGTTAGAGTGAGCTATGATTGTACCACTGTATTCCAGTCTGGGTGGCAGACTGAGACCCTGTCTCTAAAAAAAAAAAAAACCATAAAATTAAAATGTTACCTGATAAAAGAGATAGCCTAAGAAATTTAATTGAAATAAATATTGTACAGCCTGATTGCATTTTCAGATTTCTGACATAGTCCGATGAAACTGTCTTAGGGAGATCCAGGGAAGCCTGTTTCTTAGAAAAAGGCTGCCATACTCTAAGAAACAGCTCTATGATAATATTTGCAAAGCAATTAAACACAAACTTGTACTCCTGATTGTTACTGCGAAAGTAATACTTATCCATCATTGAAACTTTAGAATGTAATGGCAAGTCCCCCAAAAGAATCACCCATAGTCCCCATCAGTTAGCGCTTGTCACTCTTTTTATTGTAGCAGCTAAACATGTGTACTCTGTTATCAATATATCCACACAAATAGTCTTGTATGAAAAAATTAGCTCATAATGTACGACTTCCACGAATGCTATGTTTGAGTCTCCCTAGCAGGGTGGATCTGATGGAAGAATTAGGCAGGTTGTTAATGATGCAAATTTACAAGCCAGTTATTTGCTGCACTGACCCGAAGTGGGCATGTTGTTGCATGTGGATGGTGGCAGGATGGATGTGGGATGGACAACTTCACTGAGAAGCCTACGAGGGCTGTGGCTGCTGGGATGGCAGGGGAGTGTTTCCCCTGGACATGCAGTGAGGCACAGGGAGAATCGATGCATGGGGAGAATTGATCCACGATCGGACCAGCCCCGCCCCTCCTTCCCCCTAGGAGGTAGGATGGCAGACAGAGACACTTACGGACCATCTGTCCCAATAGTCCATAGAAGCCTTCTGGAGTCACAAATTTGCTGTAAGTTTATCTTCATTTAAAAAAATAATGTTGTAAACCAGAATTAAATAAAAGACACCAATTCAAGAAAGCTATATTGTGGAAATAATTTTTTTTAAGGCAAGTTATAAAAAGACAGGATAATTGTATGAAGAAACTTGAGACAAAGCCTTGTTGCTGTGAATAAGCTTAATTATTTAAATTTGACCTTCTTGGTAGTCAAGGCAAAAAAAAAAGGGAAAATAAAGAGCATTTACAAAGCGCTTGCTATCTAACACAGTTCCGTGATCCTTTATTAGAAACCCTTGGGGGTGGATGCTTTTCTGATTCAGAACATTTGGATTTTAGACCAGTAATAAACTGCATATGTACGTTAAGTAACACCCTAATAGGATCAGGGTGGCAACTGATGACCAAGCACATTCATACATTTTTGCAGTGAAACATGCAAATATTCACATTAAGACTTTAACTATCCTTATATCTGACCAGGTCAGGTTTTGCCACCAAATGATTTTGCCACAAACTTATGGAAAAAGTCTTGGTTTTCGGGAATATTTAGATTTTGGAACTGTGAGTTAGAGACTGCAGACCTGTAATAGAAGCTGTTAATTAATCTCTAGGGAGGGAGAAATGTTTTCCTACTTCACAAATCTAACACCATGTGGACTTTAAAGATATTGCACAACAAAATGAGCAGGTTCACAGTGGATGTTTTACCAAAAAAATGCATTGTGTCAACAAACTCAACTGAACCCTATTGGACGGGCATCTGGCCTGCCACCAGGACGCCGGGAGGGGCAGGAGAGGGCAGGACGCAGCCCTGGATGCGGGATGACCTTTGCCCTTCAGGTACACATTGGCGGGTGGTGTTCTGCCTCAGGGGGCCAGAGCACAAAGGCAGCAGGGACTGAGTCCTGGGAGGAGGCCAGGGACTGAATCAGATGAGGCTCTGTAGGGCAGGGCCAGGTGTAGGGTGTTTGTTTGGCTACAACTGACAAAGACCCAGGCTCAAGGTGGACGAGCAACAGGGACTGAGGATCTCGTAGCAGAAAGTGCAGAGGCAGGGTGGCAGTGGGCACCCTATGCCAGGCTCCAGGGTGTCTCCCTGGGTGTAGCCCTCCTCAGGGTGTGGCCTCACCCTTGGCTGGTAAAAGATGTGATATCCTGACAATGGCAAAAGTCCAGTGGAACATGCTAGACTATTTCTTCCTGTGGGTCTCTTTTATCAGAGAGGAAACCTTAGCCAGGAATTCCCAGCCGACTTCTGTTTACGTCTCATCAGCAGGACAGGGTCCTCAGCACCCCAGCAAGTGGGGAGAGAGTCAAACAGCTGGTAGTGGCCAGCCAGGACGGTCCCCACATCACTAGCAGGGAGGAGAGGGCACATCAAGGTGAGCCTCAAACAGTGGGGAAAGGGGGGTCACAGCCAATGGGCAGGCCACCCATTGAGCTCACTAGGGTTGGGGAGAAGGGTATGTGGGGATAAGACAGAGCTAGTGGGAAGTCAGCCTTAAAACCCTGGGGTGGGTTGCAAGGGCGTGGGTGATGACAACCAAGAGAAGTCCTAGGCCTTGAGTTCGTGGGGAAAGGGGCCAAAAGGGCCTGGGTGAGTCTGGTCAGAGCTGCTCCTTCAGCATGGAGAGGCTTGGGAAAGCAGTGGGTTTGGGACTAGCAGAAGTGAGGGGCCGAGCCCCAGCTCAGGCAGTGATACGGGGGCCAGATCAAGGCACCCTTCAGGGCTGCAGGGCTGAGAGCACCCCAAAGCCCACCTGCTCCACACCTGTGCAGGAAGGGCAAGCCATGTGTCTTCTGTACCTGTGTGTACCACACCAGTCTCTGGAAGTATGGGTTGCTTCTCCCACACCAAGCAATGCAGTTCTCCAGTTCTCTACAGATGCCAAGCACGTGTCCTACAGTGTAACTCAATTCTGACTCAATCTACCTAGATAGCATCAGACCCCACAGGTTAAGGGCTGGGCTCAGTCTCAGAGAGCTGCCCCGCCCCGTCACATGCTGATTGCAGGTCCAGGTTGTCACCTGTGCTTCTGACAAACAGGCTGTAAATCAGGGGTTCCCAGGACTCCCTCCCTGGGTTCAGTCATTTACTAGAATGGCTCACAGAACTCAGGGAAACACTTTACTTACGTTTACCGGTTTATTTTAAAGGATCTTATAAAAAATACAGATAAACAGCCAGATGGAAGAGATGCACAGGCGGGCAACAGGGAAAGGGGTGGGAGCTTCTAGGACTCTCTGGGCGCCACCCTCCCAGCCCCTCTGTGTGTTCAGCATAGGGTTCTCCCAACCTGTCATTTCAGGTTTTTATGGAAGCTCCATTACATAGACTGATTGCTTACATCACTGGCCATTGGTGATCAGCTTGACCTTCAGCTCTTCTTCCCTCTCTGAAGGCGGGTAGTGAAGCTGAAATCCCAACCCTCCAATTATTGGTTGGTTCCCCTGGCAACCAACCCCGCTCCTGATTCTACCCAGGAGTCCCCAGCCACCAGTCCCTCCCACGAGCACACAAAAAGACACTTATGGCTTTGGAGATTCAAGAGTTTTAGAAGCTGTGTGGCAGGAAAGAGGGTGGGGAGACTACGAAGGCCAAATGCATATTCCTTATTATAGCACAATGTCACAATGTCCTAGTGTAGGAAAGTGATGGGTTCAGCTACCGCACTGCTGATGGGATACCTTTTATCCATTTACCTTGACAGCTAAGTCTTCACAATGACTGGAAGGCCAGACTCGAGTGTAGGATCCTGGAATCTATTCTGCACAGAAATGTGGCTGAGGCCCTGCCGGTTCCCCTCGGCTCCCACTCCTTGCCCGTCCCACAGCCCCGCTAGCCCAGCCCAGCCGAGCCAAGCCCAGTCCAGCCCATGTGGGGATTATCACTGGAAACAGCTGCCCCTTCTGGCACAAGACCCACAGCTGTGCACCCCTATCAGGAAGAGACCCGGGGAGACCCATGAGGCCAAGGTGGAGGTGTCTGGGGGGAATTCTAGGCCCCAGGGCTAGCTGCATGGTCTAGAAGGGGCACAGGTCTGGGTGGGCAGATCTCCTGGGTGCACAGACTCTTTGTCTGTCGGGAGGGCACCACTGGAGGAGGGTCCGGAATAGGAACTCCGACGGTGGCACTGGCCTCTGCACAGGGGGTGGAACAGGGGAATGCAGGGAAGGAGGGGAGGGAGGACTCTAGAGGGATACTGCATCACCTGGCCTGGGCCAGGAGGACAGTGGTGCCCCCTTCACCAAGGTGGGGCCTCCCAGGGAAATGGCTGGGCATGCATTCTTTTCTTTTTTTTTTTTTGAGATAGAGTCTCACTCTGTCGCCCAGGCTGAAGTGCAGTGACGCGATCTCGGCTCACTGCAACCTCTGCCCTCCAAGTTCAAGCAATTCTCCTGCCTCAGCCTCCCGAGTAGCTGGGATTACAGGTGCCTGCCACCGCTCCCAGCTAATTTATTTTTTTATTTTTTTTTATTTTTAGTAAAGACGGGGTTTCACCATCTTGGCCAGGCTGGTCTTGAACTCCTGATCTCATGATCCACCCGCCTCGGCCTCCCAAAGTGCCGGGATTACAGGCGTGAGCCACCGCGCCCGGCCGCATTGTTTTCATGTTAGTGTGGAGTCTTGGTATTTTTGAATGGCATAATATTCCACAGTGCAGATGGGGCCTCATCACACCCGGGCATCCCCGTCACCCCACGGTGCAGGCCGTGCTGTTGGGAGGTTTGGAAAGGAGAGGAACCCAAGGGTAGGCTCCAAACAACACTTGGGCCAGGGAGGGCTCTCTCTTCTCCATTTGGGGTGTTTCTTGTTGCTTTGTTTCTTCGTTTGTGGGAGACTTGAGCAGGACTGGGGGCTTGCAGGAAGGCATGGGCGGCATGGGCAGAGCAGTCTTGCTATTTTTGTTTGTGTGAAAGCTGCGCTCCTGGAGGCAGACCTCCAGGTGGCTGGAGGCCCTGAGTTCTGGGGCTTCCTTTTCTCCTTGCAGCCAAGTTGGCCCGGGCTGAGGCTCCAAGTCAGAGCCGTCCATGCATCAACTGCAAGAGAAAGGGAGAGTGTGGGGGCCCCGGGCTGGAGCAGAGACAGAGGGACCAAGCTCTGGGCGACATTGTGGCCTGGGTGCTGGCTGCCCCTGGAAGGAGTGCAGCTGGGGGGCTCTGGATGATAGCCCTCCTCCAGGGCGCTATGATTACAACTCGGTGTTTGTTCATGCTCCCACCCAGGCCCCAGAGCCTGCCTGGCCTGGCTCCTGCTATGTGGGGTCAGATGCGAGGATGCTGAGCCCTGACCAGGAATTAGGCAGTGAGGCACACCCGCCCAGCCCACCACCCACCCTCTGCTGTCACGTGTCTGCCAGCCAGGAGGAGGCCCACAATGCGGCTTTGTGTGGCAGCTGGCTCTGAGCACACGCAGAGTGTCTGGGGCAGTCCTGGCCAGCAGTGCCAGCCCTGGAAGCCAGAGATGCCAGGCCGGGGAGGGAGGATCCACCCCGCCCAACCCCTCCAGGGCCTGGGGCCAGGCGCTCTCCAGGAAACACCTGGGCTGGCCAGGCTTCTTCAGGGGGCACCCAGGACCCCTGGAGGCTGTGTCTGGGGAACAGGAAACTTTCAGCAGAGGCCTGGCTGTCAGTCCCCAACTAGTAGGGCCTGTGGGGTACCCTGGGACCGCCAGGCCACCGGTTGGACCAACTCAGCCTGCCTTGGGATTCCTAACAGAGCTCCCTGGTCCCGGGTGAAATGAGAAAAAAGAGGACAGCTTTGCCCATGTCTGTAATGCTGAATGTTTCTATTATTTTTAATATGAGTTTTTTGAAATGTTAAAACATCCTTTTTAAATGAAATTATTATAGTGCATAGAGATTGTTTTTATGACAACATCCTTAATCCGCAAAATTAAAAGTCTCCAACTCTATTTTCAGCCTATATAAAAATGTGGCTCCTGAAGCCCCTAAACATGGACCCCTCAGTGCTGGCCGGGCTGGCCGGGTGCCTCGTGCAGGCGCAGCTGGGCAGCCGTGGGGAATAGTTGGCGGGCAGCAGCGGGGAAGGCACGTCTGGAGGGCCCTGTGTGGGATGCCCCAGAGTTTCCCAGAGCTGGGTGGGGGTGAGGGGTCTCCTGAGCTGGGACCTTCTCCCCTCTGGACCAGGGATGGCGTTGACTCTCCCTTCCCTGCCCCTCCCCACCCCCACTGCCTTTGTCCACCTTGAGAACGCACACTTGTGCAACCCTGCATGGCTCCCCTGCAGCCTGTGTGGGGCAAGGGCAGGGCCCTGGTGTCCAGCCCGGCTCTCAGGAACACCCTTGGTGATGCTGGGCAGGAAGCCCCTCCTCAGCTCTTCCCTCGGCAGATGAGGGTGGTGTCAATGGGCTCTCTACAGAGTCCCTCCTCTTTGGGTTGCCCTAGCATTGCTACAAATAGAGCATTCAGTAGGAAGGAACAGACTTTTTGCCCGAGTGACTTGGCCTGGATCTGAGAAAAACAGCCTTCCTTCAGCCAGCAGGGACCATCCCCTGCCTCGTGGGGATGGCTGCTGTGTGTGGGCAGGCAGGGACAGCCCATCTGCCACGGCTGCCCAGTGGCGAGGTCCCTTGGGGACCCTGCCAAGAAGTGAGCGCAGGGCCTTACTGAGACCAGACCACCAAGAGATGTTATCAGGCCTGAAGCAGGTCCCGAGGGGATTAGGCCATCTGGAGTGAGGGGCTGGCAGGGAAATTGCTTCTCGTTCACAGAAGTGTTTAAGAAACAAATCCAGGAAAGGCCTGTTTTGGTTATTTTTTTTGAATGACACAGTAACGTGTCGAACTTAATTTAAGAAACACCCTCAGATATTTTTATTTTCTTTTTGCATTGGATTTGCATTGAGGTTTTTTAAAAATGCAAAAGGGCCTTTCTACTGGGCCTGAATCTTGCAAGATTTCTAACCCATTTCAGTCCTGTAAATAATTAGGTGCAATTGGTTGCTGAGACTGATTTTCCCAGACCAGTGGAGAAAGGCCCCGGCCCTGAGGGGCTCTGGGAACTTACGGGACAGCACCTTATGGACACCCCTACTCAGGAAGGGATCAGTGAAGAGATGCTTCTGGGCTTGGAACATTCCCCGCCATCTGGGCCTTTCTGTTTGCATAGAGGGGACCAGTGGGAACCGTGGGACAGAGGGAGGTCTGCACACCCTCCCTGGACACCATGAGGCCCATCTTGGGTCCCCTGAGTCCAGACCAGCCCCCCAAGAAGCTCACAGTCTGGTAGGAAGCCGAGGAGGCAAACGAACAGGAACAGCCCTAAATAACTGCACAGTGCCCAGGCTGCCAGGAGAGTGCGTGGGCAGAGAAGGCTCCCAGAGCAGAAAAAGGATGCTCAGCGATGTATTCCAGGCCAGGGAGCAGCGCGTGTGGGGGCCGTGCGGAACGGTGCATTCTGCAAAATGCAACGTGCCGTCTGGCTGGAGGGCCACTCCGCACTCCCTGGCCTGGCTATGAGTCCAAGCCACCCAGGGATGAGCTTCTGTAGAGCAGGAGTCCCTGGCTCTTCCCCAAGAGGGGACGTCATGGCCCCAGGTGTGGCTGGCAGAGGACCTGCAGGGCTAGGGAAGAGGGCGTGAGGTCGGCAGGTTAGAAGTGGCTGGGGAAGCACGCGCAGGTCACCTCTCTGAGGCAGTTGTCTCTTCTGTGAAGTTGAGACCGGTGGGGGAGATAAAGTACAAAGCACTGCAAATGCAGAGATTCTTGGGGAAATGGAGTCACTGGAGTCTCCTCTAGGAATGGGGGGCTGCTGGGGTAGGGCCAGTTCCAGGCGTGGAGGGGGCTAAGGGACACAGCAGGATAGGCTCCAGACCATCCCCAGGTGGCCTGAAGGTGACCTCGACCCCCTCAGCTGCCCCGTGTGTGTCCCTCTGGCCCTGGCCCAGAAAGGAGATGGTGCATGCCTGTTTCTAGACCTCTAGACCCCTCGTGGGGTCCCTGGGCTCTCTCTGCCGGGGACAAGCAGGGGCACCTTGCTCCCTTTACAACTCCCACTGTCCAGTGAGAGTTGGAGCTCGCTGAGTGCCACATGCCGTTAGGACCTAGGTGGGAGATGGGGGTGCCGAGGAGGGGATGGGGACTGTGGAGAAGTAGATGAAATTTCCCTAGGCTGGCTGGACGTGCCATGAGTGTCTGAGCAGGGGCTAAGCCCACCCCCTTGAATCTCAGATGGAGCCACTGGGGCCCGGTGAGGCCCAACAATTGTCCCCAGAGCCTCAGAGTGCCTACAGGGCACAGTGGGAGGCAGCACTGAGCTGAAAGGAGCGTAATCTCTAAGCAGGTTTAACCTAAAATAGAGCCTGATAGCTCAATGACAGACGCTTAATTTCTCACAATATTTCTGTCATCATGCTGGTACAGATATTCTTAGTTTGTTCAAGAACAAGGTCTTTTTTTTTTTTTTTTTGAGTCATTATACAGCATAAAAGAGGCCACACCCCAAACAAGATTGGGACAGCGCTGGGCCCCTGAGCCAAGCCAAGAGGAATCACCCCGCCCACACAACCACCCCACCCACACAGCCTTCCCTTCCCGGAGCCACGAGCCACAACCAGGCCTGCCTGGCTGGAAGAGGGGCTTCAAGGGCTGACTCCACCTGGGAGTGGGTGAGGGGAGGTGACCTCAGGCTCCTTTAAAGCCTTGCCTCTCAACTCCTCACTCCCAAATCCCTCCAAAGGAGATAAAATGACTCCTATAAAGATTAGAGATCACGCACCAGCACGAATGCCTGTAAAAAGTGACAGGAACACAAATTCACGCGATGGGGGTCTCAGACTTTTGTCTGCCACCGAGAGTGATAAGCCCCAAGAGGGCCCCCTGCAGAGCTGCCCGCAAGCGATGTTGCTCTGCCTTCAAACGGCACTGAATGATGTGTGCTATTCAGCATACTCCTGTGTTTGTTTTCACTAGTTTGTAAAAGGCGTTTTCAAGCACTCACCGTTGCCTATGGAGTGTGGCTCACCCTCCCTGCCCACCCCAGAACACAGTTTGAGAACTAAGCTATTGAAGACGGACCCTTCCCCAAGCCCCAAGCCTAGCCCCTCTCCATTTCTAGCCCAGCTAAGGGATGTGACCATAGCCCTGTAGCACTAGTGTGAGTGGGAGCCGCAGCCAGCCTGGCCTGCACCCCCACCCCCCAGCCAGGCACAGCCTGGAGTGAGAGGGCACCTCCTGAGAACCTGCAGGAGGAAGACCACTGGGGACGTCTCCAGAAACTGGCAGCCATGCAGACAGCGGCCCTTCCCCTCGGTGAGGCCCTGAATAATCTTGCTAGTTCCTGCCCCCTGTATAGCCCACAAGGCCAGTCTCACCAGGGAAAATGGGACGCTGCATCCCAGGCCCATGGGGACAAAGGAGTGCTGCCCGCTGGGCCTGGCTGGGGTGGCTGCACCCAGGGGTCAGAGTTCATCTTCGGCCTTTCTCTGCAGGGTCAGGCCTGGGAGGTGCTGGCCACCATGGTCATAGTCCAACCAGCTCAGCTAGCAATGTCCAGAGTGATGCTGGCTTCATGCCACGGGGCAAGGCCAGTGGTCAGGATGGTGCCTTCCTGGGAAACTGCTGTCTTTTGGAGAGACAGCCATGATAGGATGACTTTGCAAGCTGGAAGGGCTGGGATGGGGTTGGGGTGGAGGTGGGGGCGAGGATACTTAGAAAGCAATGAACTGGTGGCTCACGCTTGTAATCCCAGCACTTTGGGAGGCCGAGGCGGGCGGATCACGAGGTCGGGAGATCGAGACCACGGTGAAACCCTGTCTCTACTAAAAATACAAAAAAAATTAGCCAGGCGTGGTGGCGGGCGCCTGTAGTCCCAGCTACTCAGAGAGGCTGAGGCAGGAGAATGGCGTGAACCCAGGAGGCGGAGCTTGCAGTGAGCCGAGATCACGCCACTGCACTCCAGCCTGGGCGACAGAGCGAGACTCTGCCTCAAAAAAAAAAAAAAAAAAAGAAAGAAAGCAATGAACAGCACCTGGTGGGGACTCACACCTGTGTTCACGCAGCGGGCACCTGTGGGCAGCTTGGCCAAATTGCCCCTAGAGGCCAAGCAGCTTTCCTGCCCAATGAAATGCAATCTGCTTTCTTCCTTTTCTCTAGTCATTATTTATTCATTTGAAAGATGCTTTTATGATAGAAATTCAGGGCTGCACATAGGCGTCTCTAATGAGGGCATTTGGGAGCAGAGAAGGGGACCAGGCATCCCCCCTGGGAGTGCTGGGGGAGGCTAACAGCCTTCACGCTTTGGAGAGCCCTCTGCCTGCTTCAAAGCTCCTCCTAGCCTTTCTCAATTTCTCCTCCAAGGCATCACAGGGCAGCAGTGTTCGGATCAGATCCTACTTTTACAGGTGAGGTGGCTGAGGCCTCCGTTCCCCGGGTTACAGAGACACCTGCCCAGAGAGAGCCCTGCTGGTGGCCTGCATCCTCTCCCTGGGTTCTGGCGCAGCTCACAGTCTGAAAATTACAACTCCCTGTTGTTGCTATGGTGACTGGTTGTGTTATTCTAGCCTACAGAGCTGTGTGCTCCACCTTGCCCAAGATGGTCTGTTTTTGCAGGAGAAAGTCTCTATCTCCAAGTCTCTCTGTGTGTGCGTGTGTGTGTGAGAGAGAGAGAAGAAAGGAGAGAGAGAGAAATGGGCACACTGCCCTTCCTGCTGCCCCCACTCTTCCCTGGGCCCAGTGGACCTTCTGTCCCTGCCCAGCAGGCTGCCTGGGTCCCCAAGATACTGGCCCTATTCCTTTCATAGGACACCGACCCTGGGCCACAGGCACTGGCTGAGCAGGGGGCCTGCCTTCGTGTCTCCTTGTGAGGTCAGATCCCTGTGTCAGTGCACAAAGGGCACCCCGTTCTTGTTTCGTTTGCAGACTACTCTGTGACATGGATGGACAGACCATAATCTATTTAACCAGGCTCTCTAGATGGACAGTTGGGCTGTTTCCAATCTCTGGTCATCACAAATCTGTGAAAAATAACCTTGAACATATGTCATTTTGCACATGTGAGAATATGTGTAGAATAAACTCCTAGAAGTAGCATTATTGGGAAATTAGTATATGCATTTCTAAGTTTGGAAATTTTTGCAAATTGCTGTCCGTTGATATCATCCATTGTGAGCCTAGTACATGCTGAACACTGAACTCAACATTTTATCTGGATTATTTTATTTCATCTCACCGTAGCCCTAAAATTGAGGTTATTCCGATGCTGGTTTTACAGATAAGCACACAGATGCTCAGAAAAACTCAGCAACATGCCAAATAGCCATCCGGGCTGGTGGGGTGGGGTCGGGATGGACCCTGAGTCTCCAGGCCCCTGTCAGGCCCTTTCCTAAGGGCAAACAGGCCCAGCCCTGGGGCACCTGCCCCGCCCAGAGGGCCTGGACCCTTGACCTGTTCTCCAAGCCCCATTCAAGCATGCAAGCCTTGTGCGCCAGGAGCCCGCAGACGAGCCCTCCTCACACCAGCCAGGCTCTCCTGGAACCAGTCACTGGCCACCCCACTGGGGCCTTGGGATGCACAGTCCTTCTGCCCCCGAGGCTCTCCCCCATGAGATGCTGTCCTCAGCCTGGCTGGCTGGCCCAAACTTGGGAGCTTGGCTTGCTTGGAGGGGTCTCCTCGCTCAGCCCTCTCCCAGCTCCCCAGTCTCCTTCTTCCAGGCCAGCTGCACACTTTGGGGTGATGTCCACTGGTCTCTGCATCTTTCCTCGGGTCTGGTCAACTCCTGGTCAGACTGTGAGTTCTGAGCGTCAGGGCCTGCGTCCCAGGCCCAGCGTGATGCTCACCAAGCCGGGTGCAGGAGAGGACAATGGGAGAGGCAGGGCAGGCCCAGGGAAGCTAGGAGCCACCGCCTTTCCCAGGAGGGCCCTGGCTTCCTCTGAATCACAAAGTGGTTAGCATGCAGGGGAGCGCGCCGGTCCCCCGCCTGTATTTGCATGACAAAAGCGCCTGCCCAACGGCTCTCGGCGGCTTTGTTGAGAGCTGCAGCCTCGCTCAGGCTGAGCCTTGGGAATTGTTCCCTGACATTGGTTGTTCCTGGGCTCCACAGCTACCCCAGCCGACAAAAGCCACATTGTGAGGCTGACGGCAGCTGCCAGCACCTGCTCCCTGCACCGCCGCTGCCTCGAGGCTCTGTGCGGCGCCTGGTGCCTTTGCTAGGACACAGCCAGGGGCAGACCCCGAGGCCCTGGGCATCATCCAGAACACATTGTGAGGGGTGGGGTGGGTGGTGGGGGAACCTTGTCTGGTTCTCAAAGGGCCTTGGGGGATGGCCTGGGGCTGGCCAGTGGCAAGGTGAGGACTCCAAGGTCACCAGTGTAGGCTGGAAGAGGGAAGAAAACCACAAACCCCAAGTGTGCACCGCCCATGCTGCAGCACTGCATTGTTTGATGCTTCGCTCACAACAGGTGTTTTTCTTACTTTTCAAATGGGGAAACAGGCTCAGAGAGGTTCACTAGCCAGCCCAGCATCACACAGCAGAGCTGAGGTTTGAAGGTCCCGGGCCCCTCGGGGCATGCTTCTCACAGCAGTCCCAGAGTTTCCCTTGGCCCTTTCCCCTTTCCCTTCTGAGCTTCTCAGTCCTTTCTCTCTCTCCTCAATGGCCTCGCCACAGCATCCAGCTGCCTTGGCGGCAAGCACAGGGCCCTCTGCTCTCGCTGTGCCCCTGGGGTGCCTGCCGTCAGTGGCATCCCCTTCCTTGTGGAGCACTTCCCTCTTCCTCGCTGGTCCTGGGGCTGTGTCCATTACATACCACTCCCTTGTGTCCTTTATGGATCCACAAACTCCTGTTAGCCCGCTGAGCCCTGTGCATCCCTCCTCTTCCCCAGAAGCCCCTCCTGAGCCCAGCTGCCTTCTGTCCATGCATGGTCCTATGTCCCGGCTGTGAGCACCTGCATTTTGGCACCTGGTACCTAGCCCAGAAGCTCCACCTTAGTGCCTGCAATCAGCCAGAACTCATGGAACTAAATTAACTTCACGGCTGTATTCCAAATGCAAATGTTGTCGCTACTCTGACTTACAGGAGAAAGGCTTAACTAGTGCTTGCCTCTGGCTCATCTGAAGGGGCTAGGGTGGTGCCAGCCACAGATGCGGCCTCCGCACACCCGCAGGCAGTGGCCCTTCCTGAGGCCTTGACGGAGACAGGAACTGTGTAGGAAAAGCTGTGTTGAGGGCCATCCTCTCCAGATATCAGAGCAGGGAAGGGGGCCATTACCACTGAGTCACCCTGGGGTGGGAAGGCTGTGCTGCAAACCTGGAAACAGTGTGAGGAGAGGAGACCTGAAAGGCACCGCCTGCTCCTGAGAGACACAGCCCGACTGCAGAGACTCCGGGGAGGGCTCCCTCCTTCTTTCTCCCGGGGAGCTCCTGCTGGGACTCCCTGAAGTCCAAAACCAACCAGAGGGAGGTCAAAGGAGTCCATGATGCACCCAGTGGACTGAGGTAGAGGTGTGTCCTCTGAGGAGCCAGAAGCACAGCCCCCAGGGGAAAGGTTGGCCCAGCTGGAGGTGACACTATGACTGGGAGACAGGGCTGTGAGAAGGATCAACATGCAGCAGGTGCAGAAGCCAGAGCTCAGGAGAAAGGCCCCGCAGCCTCGACAAGAAAGGGAGGTGTGGGGAAGACCCCAAGGAGAGGCGGCAGGTGGGCCGGGCCAGCAGGAGAGCTGTGGGCGGGACCTCAGTGTCACAGTCCAGGAGGAGCTGAGCCCTTGCCTGGGTCCCACCCTCCCCTGCCTGCACCCCTGCTGCACAACCGTTCAGCTTGTGGGGGAAGACAGGGCCAGCTGCAGGCTGTGGGGAGAAGGACTGGTGCTTGCCCTCCTTTTAGGTCCCAGGGACTCCCCCATTGCACCTGCGAGGAAGCTCCTGGGGGTCAGAGCCGCCTTGATCAAGCTTATAGTGAGCTTGAAAACCCTCAGACACACAGGCTAGCAATTCTCACCAGGAAAACCCTGGGAGATCTCAGAGAGGCAGAAGGGAGATGTGGAATTAGAAACATTTCATCCTCTGCTCCCCTACTACTAGGAAAGAAAAAACCCACACCTCAGAGCATGCTCATTTGCTAGGTATCCAATTAAACCTTAAAGGGCACTTGGAATTTGAATGAGTTCCCCAAATTGTCCCAAGTTATCCAACTGAGTCAGAATTCAGGGTCTGTAATAAGACCCGGGAGGTGGCCCACACTGGATGGGCTGATCCAATGGACGAGCCCAGCCCCTCTCCCGTGCTGACTCCCCTACAAGAGCTGCCAGATCAGAAACTTGCTTCTCCCATCTCCCCCAGTGCTGGCAGGGCCAAGCACCCTGTGGCCGGTAAAGTGAAGCAGAAGTCTTCTGGAAAAGCAGCTTCTTCTTACGGAGGGCACAGGTTGCTGGCTTCTACCAGCCTCCCTGGGCTTCTGACTCCAGCTGCAGACCTGGAGCAATGGCAAGTGTCTCTAGAGCAGAAAGTCAACAGTTTAAGGATGGTAGAGGAGCCAGGTCCCTGTGGGCACCCCTGAGCCACTTCTCTGGCCCTGGGAAGGCCCACTTGCCAACCTCTTATGATGGGAGACCCCTGTTTGTTTAACTGGCTGTCAACTGATCTAACAGATCAACAGGCTCCTACATAGGTCCCGGGCGTGGCTTTGTGTGGTCCACTGTGTCTCTTGCAGCAGGTTTCCCTCCTGTGCAGGGGGCCTAATTCCTGCATCATGGAGTGTCTTATCAGCTCAGGAGGCTATTACAAAATAGCACAGACTGGGTGGCTTATTTCTCACCGTTCTGGGGCTGGGAAGTCCAAGATCCAGGTGCCAGTAGCGGGCTTTCTCCCTGGCGTGGAGATGGCCATCTTCCTCCTGTTTCCGCACATGATGGAGATGTTCTCTCTCTCTCTTCTCTCTCCTCCCTCTCTTCTTAAAAAGTCACGAATCCAGCTGGGCACAGTGACTCATGCCTGTAATCCCACCACTTTGGGAGGCCGAGGCGGGTGGATCACCTGAGGTCAGGAGTTCGAGACCAGCCTGGCCAACATGGCGAAACCCCAACTCTACCAAAATTACAAACATTAGCCGGGTCTGGTGGTGGGCGTCTGCAATTCCAGCTACTTGGGAGGCTGAGGCAGGAGAATCGCTTGAACCCAGGAGGTAGAGGTTTCATTGAGCTATGATTGTGCCACTGCACTCCAGCCCGGGTGACAGAGCAAGACTCCATCTCAAAAAAAAAAAGGTCACTAATGCTATCATGAAGGCTCCACACTCATGACCTAATCACCTCCCAAAGGCCACCATCACACTGGGGGTTGGGGCCTCAACATATAAATCTGGGGATGTGGGGACCAAATTCAATCTGTGGGAATCAGACAGGAGCCCGAGAAGCCTGAGTGCTTGGTGTCATGGTGGGTGGACAAATGTAGACGATTTCCTAGTAATCACCAATTTCTTCCAGACATAACCCCCTGCCTTCTGGACAGCACACTGGGGGAAGATGAGGGGTACTCCTTTTTTGTCTTATCTCTAAGAAAGGATGGGATGGTGACTGGGTGGGGGCAGGGATACAGATGGCTGTGGGCCTGAGAACAGCCCCATGGCCTAGGGTCGCTGAGAGTGGGGCTGGAGGTCTGTGGTCTTGGAAGCAAACTTCTTAAAGGGCAGGAAAACCAATGGTGCCTTTGACAGAGCTTAGCTGTATCTTTACAGACAATGAGGGGATGAAATGTTCCCATCCCTGCAGCTCCCTGCTCCACCCTCACCGGCACTCTCGTAACACCCCCTGAAGAGGTGGGTAGGCTCCAGAAAAGCCCTAACATGGGGTATGACCAGGGTGAGAGTGCAGCATTCTGAAGACAGAGGTCTCAGTTTGGTTGATAAAGAAGAGATATTTAAGCCAGGCACAGTGGCTCACGCCTATAATCCCAACACTCTGGGAGCCCAAGACAGGCAGATCACTGGAGGTCAGGCGTTTGAGACCAGCCTGGCCAACATGGTGAAACCCCTCTCTACTAAAAGTACAAAAATCAGCCGGGCATGGTGGCGGACGCCTGTAATCCCAGCTCCTCAGAAGACTGAGGTGGGAGAATTGCTTGAACCCGGGAGGCAGAGGTTGCAGTGAGCCAAGATCAAACCACTGCACTCCAGCCTGGGCAACAGAGCAAGACTCCATCTCAAAAAAAAAAAAAAAAAAAAGAGCTATTTGGATAGAAAAGAGATTAGGAGTCCATTGCAAAAATGTAAATATGGTCTGCATATTATACAATATTCATAGATTAACAATAAAGTTCTTCAGTCCAATACAGGCTCTGTGGCTATCCAAGAGCAAGTCCTCCTTTTTTGCAAATATGTAGGGCAAAGTGTTGTGATGTCAGCAGCTGACTTTCAAATCATTTCAAAAAATATAGAGATATAGACAGAGAGATGGAAAGAGAACTACAGTGAACGTGGCAATCACTGAAGAGCTGGCGAATCAGAGTAAACTGTGTTCATTGCAGTACTCTTTTGGCTTCTGGTTGATTTATTATTATTATTATTATTGTTATTATTAGTATTATTATTATTTTGAGACAAAGTCTCCCTCTGTCACCCAGGCTGGAGTGCAGTGGTGCGATCTTGGCTCACTGCAACCCCCACCTCCCAGGTTCATGTGATTCTCCTGCCTCAGCCTCCTAAGCAGCTGGGATTACAGGCGCATGCCACCACCCCCCAGCTAATTTTGGTATTTTTAGTAGAGACCGGGTTCCACCATGTTGGCCAGGCTGGTCTTGAACTCCTGGCCTCATGATCCACCCGCCTCGGCCTCCCAAAGTGCTGGGATTACAGGCGTGAGCCACTGCAACCAGCTGAAAATTTTTGAAATAGAATGTTGAGGAGAAAAACAGAAGCTGCTAGGCCCTCTGCTGTAGCCCCTGACTTTGAAGGCATGTGTCCTGGACAGTCCTGGCATTGTGGGCACTGCCCTCTCACCCTGCTCCTGCCCCGGGTGGGCGTCTCCTATGGATCAAGTGCCTTGCAGAGCCCTCTTCAGCACCGAGGAGGTATTTATGTGGCAGCCCCATGAGAGGCAGGACGATGCTCCCCACTTTAGGATGAGGGTGCCAGGCATTTGGGGCAGTCCAGCCAGGACTCCAGCCCAGCCTCTGCCCTGCACAGCACACCTTGGGCAGCCCCTGGGGGCCACAGAAGCTCCTTGGCTGCAGCTGCGTGCTTCTCACCATGCTCCCCTGAGAGACTGGATCTGAGATCTTCCCCGGGCAGCCCACTCTGCTGACCAGGGCTGCAAGGTGGCCTGCTGGGAGAACCAACGGCAGGGCTACCAGCTGCCCACCAGATCTCCTCCAAGGAGTCTGTCCCTGCAGATTCAGAGAGTCAGCAGAGGGTGCTGAAGCTGAGCCATGAGGCTGCTGGGAGAGGAAGCCCTGGGATGCTAAGAGCCAAAGGGGCAAAGCCAGCAGAGAGGGGCAGCCGCAGCATCTGCAGGAGAAAGGGGAGGGGGCTGCCCACGGCAGTCACTGCCAGGTGGTCCTCCTGTCCGAGCATCCAGTTGTCCTTCCCAAGCCTTGTTTCTGCAGGTCCCTCCGGCAGAGCTCCCAAGGCCCCCTGGTGAGCTCTGCTCACTGCATCCTTGCAAGGGGCTGCGCTGGGTCCAGACGTGGCACTGGAGAGGGCCGTATGTGCGAGGGGCAGCCCTGCCGCAGGAGGAGAGGACCTCCTTATTCTCTCTCATAATGCAGCCAGAGGACACAGCAGGGTGGGTGCAGCAGCTCCTCTGCCCGTGCGGGGCTCCTGGACTGCCGGCAAGGCTCTGGGTCCCGGGCAGTGGGTGGAGGGAGAGCAGAAGGCAGCAAGGGTTCCTCTCTCCCAGTTCGGAGGTCTCTTGGAAATCACAGATATCGCGCTGGGCCCTTACATCCCATGGAACCAAATGTGGTCTCGTGGCACGCCCAGCTGCCAGGGAGGTTGGCGAGTCAGGGATTTGTATTTGTTTCCCCCTTATCTCTGTCCAGAGGCCCTTGGGAAGATATACCCACAGTGAAGCAATGCTCTCAGGAGCGGTCATCCTCAGTGTGTCCCTCTGGGAAGTGGCCTTTGGTTGCAATCTCTGGAGCTGACTCCTGAACCACAGAAATTCCTCCTCTGCCAGGACAAATTCCACAGCATGCAGGGTTCTAAAGAAAAGACACATCTCACCTTGGCACTTGTGAAATTATAGCTTATTTTTTAAAAGAAAAATTTCTATTTTCATAAAGAAATTTGGTTTCCTGGAAAGAGGTAGGGAGACTGGGTTGTGGTGTCTCCGGCTTCCCCAAAGTCCTTATGAATCAAACACCATCAAACATCAGCATGGAGAGGGCTCAGCCCTGTCAGCTCTTTGTGGCAGACTGTGCTTCCTAAAGAATGCCACAGTGCTGTCTCCAGTTCCACAGGCTCTTCTAGAACCTTGTAATTCCTCCACCAAGAGGTGGAATCTACATCCCCATTCCCTTGAGCTTAGGTGGGTCACTGTAACTGCCTAATCCATGTGACTTCTGAATGCCAGGTTGTAAAAATGTCATGCACTTCCACCTTGATCTCCTGAGGCACGCGCTCTTAGAACACAGCCCACCACGCTGTGAGGAAGTGCAAGCAGCCTATCTAGAGGTTAAGAACCAAGTGCCCAATCTCACAGCTGTGGCTGAGCTCCCATTAAACAACTAGGACCAATGTGAACCCACCATCATGGAAGAGGGTCTTCCTGCCCCAGCTGAGCCACCCCAACTGACTCTGCGTGGAACCAAGATGAGCCATCCTCTCTAAGCCTTGTCCAAATAGCAGATCTGTGAGCAAAATCAATGGCAGTCACAGCCGGGCACAGTGGCTCATGCATGTAATCCCAGCACTTTGAGAGGCCGGCGCAGGAGGATCATTTGAGTCTGGCAGGTTGAGGCTCCAGTGAGCTGTGACTGCATCACTGCACTCCAGCCTGGGCAACAGAACAAGACCTTGTCTCAAAAAAGTAAAAATAAAAGTAGGCCAGGCATGGTGGCTCATGCCTGTTATCCCAGTACTTTGGGAAGTTGAGGTGGGTGGATTGCTTGAATCCAGGAGTTTGAGACCAGCCTGGGCAACATAGTGTGACCCCATCTCTAGTTTAAAAAAAAAAAAAAGAAAAAAGAATACATGGCAGTTGTTGTTTTAAGCCACTAGATGTGGGGTGGATTTTACGCAGCAATGGTAAGCCATTTCAAACGAGGAAACTGAGCTATAGAAAGCAGAGGTGATTTGCACACATTTCCACAGAGGGATGGTGGCAGAGACATGGCTCCAGGACCCTGGAGTGCAGTTCTGGTGCTCCAGGATGGCCAGGCAGGACAGAGATATGTATTCTGGTTGCTGGTGGAGGGGACTAAGCAGGAGATATGTATTCTGGCTGCTGGTGGAGGGGACCAAAGACCACCTAACTCTTCTGGAGATGAGCCCTCAGAGATCAGAGGGGACTGTATGCCAATGAAGGTGTTCTGGTCTGCTAATTACCTGAGGGTCCTCCATGGCAGGCCTGGACTTATCCCCAAATGGCAAACTTAGAGTCAGGACTGGGCTAAGAGCTGTTCTATCCATTCCCTCTCTCACATCCCGGAGCAGAGCCCCTCCCTGCCTCACCCAGCCCTGTCTCCAGGCAGATATCAATGATCTTAGAGTATATGTAAGTTCTCTATAGCCAATGGCCACAGCTGACTGGACTGGGGTGGGCCCCAGACCTCAAAGTCGGCCCATCTTTAGGTGGCCTATGACTTAGTCTGGCACAAGAGGTTATGCCAAAATGGATTATTATGATTATATGGGTCAGTTTCCCTCAGCAACTTAATTTATAGATACCAAGAAAACTAGGTCATCTGCAGAAGGACAGGATGAAGGAAGGGGGCCTAGAAATACCGTGATGGAGTCTATATAAGCCAGTTGTGAAAAAAGAACTATGGTGAGCTTATCTTTTAGGATCTGTGGTTTTTGGTTTTTTCGTTTGTTTGTTTTTTTGTTTTTTTGAGATGGAGTTTGGCTCCTGTTGCCCAGGCTGGAGTGCAATGGTGTGATAGCTCACTGCAACCTCAGCCTCCCAGGTTCAAGCGATTCTCCTGCCTCAGCCTCCTAAGTAGCTGGGATTACAGGTGCCCACCACCATGCCCAGCTAATTTTTTGTATTTTTAGTAGAGACAGGGTTTCACCATATTGGCCAGGCTGGTCTCGAACTCCTGACCTCAGGTGATCCACCCACCTCAGCCTCCCAAAGCGCTGAGATTACAGGAGTGAGCCACCATGCTCGGCCAGGATCTGTGTTTATCTGGTAGTAACCTTGGCTTAAATATCAAGAAATATCAAGAAATGTCAGTCCTCCTCAATAAAAGAAGTTCAGTGTTAGGCAGTCCAAGTAAGTTATGGGAGGCTCCATGATGTCACTAGGGACCCAGGCTTCATTCCACTTTCCCTTTGATTTTTAGCATATGATTCCAGTCTCAGTGTTGCCTCATATTCACAAAATGGCTGCTGGAGTACCAGCTATCACATCTGCATTCCAAACAGCCAGTAACAGGAAGAGGCAAAGGGCACATTTTAGCTACTTGTTCCCATTCTTAAAAAGCTTTTGGCAAGCCTTACCTAACAACTTCTGTTTATATCTCAGTAACCTTCAATTCTTTCAAGGGAGGTTGGGAAATGTAGTTTTTTAGCCAGGTACCTTGCTGCTTAGAATACAGTTACAGAAGGAAGGGAATAACAGATACTGGGTAGGTGTGGTGGTTTTGAAAGATGTCTCCAAATGTTTGGAAGTTTCTCCCTTCAAAAGGCAGAGCCAAATTTCCCTCCCTTTGAATCTGGGCCAGACTTAGTAACTCAGAAGAGCCAACTAATAAATAGCGTAAAAGCGATGCTCTGTGATGTCTGAAGCTAGGCCATGAAAAGAACAGCTGTTCCCTCTTGATCACTTGCTCTAGGTCAGGAAAGCCAGCTGCCATGTTATAAGGATGCTCAAGCAGCTCTGTGGAAAAGTCCAGTTGGGAAGGAACTGAGGTTTCCCACTAACAGCCAGTGCCAACTTTCCAGCCGTGTGAGTTACTGTCATGGAAGCAGATTCTCCAACCCCAATCTAGGGCAACTGCAGCCCCAGTCAATGTCATGACTATAATCTCATGAGAGACCCCAAGCCAGCATCCCCCAATGTAGCCACTCCCAAATCCATAGAAACTGCAAGCATGGTAGTAAATGTTTATTGTTACTTTGAGCCACTAAGTTTTGGGGTATTTGGTTATGCAGCAATAGCTGCCTAACAGTAAACAATTAGCAGTTGCCGTCATAATGCATAAAAAGAGAAAACTAGTCTGTTGATGGCAGAAAAGAGTGAAGAAATGGTTCTTTCCTGAAGAAAATGAAGGTTATCAGCAATTTTTAACTTATTACGCTTTTAAGTACTTTTCCATTTAAATAATGATACAATAAGAAAGGTACTGAAGCATGGGGCTATGGAGACTGTGTCAGAGGGGCCAGGTCTGAGACAGCCATCATCCCTGTCATCTCCCTGCAAGGACCCCACATGGACAGTGGCCAGGTGGAAGAGTGGTGTGGGATGGGCACCCCTCCTCCCTTCAGAGGAAGCTGGCTGTGAGGATGCAGAGAGCTCACCAGCGGGACCCACCCAGTAGCCGCAAGTACTGGGAAGTCTCAAGTCAGTCCCCAAGTCAAACGTGGTATAGGTCAAATCCCCTTGAAAATGCCTTAGCCCACCCATCAAGTGCAGACATCAGACCCAAGGCCAGTAGCACTGGTTGTTCCCCCACAACTGATTTGGGACCTTGATCACATCTGCAAAACCCCTTCACAGAAACACCGAGTGTTTGACTAACTGGGAGAAAGAAGGTGAGTACAGACCACAGGCAGGATGCTGGGGCCATCTTAGAATTCTGCCAACCACAGCACGATTGCATCGGTGCTTCTCAGTTTTTCAGTTTGGAGCCCATCTGTTGACTACATTTGATCCCCCCAGGGTTGAAAGGGATCCTTTTCTTGTGATTGAGCGAAACTACTAGACCAGTAGTTTCTTGGTTTATAGAAACTATAGGCTGGGCATGGTGGCTCACGCCTATAATCCCAGCACTTTGGGAGGCCGAGGCAGGTGGATCATAAGGTCAGGAGATTGAGACCAGCCTGGCCAACATGGTGAAATCTCGTCTCTACTAAAAATACAAAAAAAAAAATTAGGTGGGTGTGGTGGCATGTGCCTGTAGTCCCAGCTACTCAGGAGGCTGAGGCAGGAGAATCACTTGAACCCAGGAGACGGAGGTTGCAGTGAGCCAAGGTCATGCCACTGCACTCCAGCCTGGGCAACAGAGGGAGACTCCATCTCAAAAAAAAAAAACAAAAAGAAAAAAGAAACTATGAACCAAGTTGTTTGTTCCAGTTACTGTTGCTGTGTAACAAACAAGCCCAAACGTAATGGCCTAAAGCAATAACCATTGCTTCTGTGGGTCAAAAATTTGGACAGCGCCCAGCAGGGATGATCTGTTTCTGCTCCTCCCGTTTGAGGCCTCAGCTGGGAGGTCTGGAAGGCTGCATGATTCCAACAGATCAGGGCTGGAACCCCCAGGGCTGGAAAGCTAAGGACTTGCTGCCCCATGCACATGCCTGGCACTGTGTCAGGGATGGAGGGAAAGCTGGGCTCAGCTGGCCCGTCCCCAAACACCCACCAGATTGAGTAGTTGGACTTCTTACATGAAGCTCAGTGTCCCAAGCAGAGGTATGTGCGAGTGCCCGTGCCCAGGGAGCCAGGAGGAAGCTGCCCCACCTTTTACGACCCAGCCTTGGAAGTCACAAGGCTGCCCTTCTAGGCCAAAGCAGTCACCAGTGGCCCAGACTCGATGGCAGGAGCATCAAATAAATGTGTGGCCATTTTGTTCTTTTTTTAGATGGAGTCTCACTCTGTGGCTCAGGCTGGAGTGCAGTGGTGCAACATTGGCTCACTGCAACCTCCGTCTCCTGGGTTCAAGCAATTCTCCTGCCTCAGCCTCCTGAGTAGCTGGGATCACAGGTGTGCACCACTATGCTCAGCTAATTTTTTTTTTTTTGGTACTTTTAGTAGAGACGGGGTTTCACCATGTTGGCCAGGCTGGTCTCGAACTCCTGACCTCAAATGATTTGCCTGCCTCAGCCTCCCATAGTGCTGGAATTACAGATGTGAGGCACCGCACCCGGACTGGCCATCTTTTAAGAAACTGCAACAACACTGTATGAACAATCTCTGTTTTGAAGCAGGGGGTTCCTTCAGCTCAGCAGGGCCGTGAGCTGAGCTGAGGCTCAGGGGATCCCTGGTCCCTCCTTGCTTGCACTGAAGGTCTCCCTGAGATCAGGGGCAGCCCCCATGCCAGCTGGTCCTGTGTTGTGGGCACACGGTGGAGCCGCTGTAGTAGAGGTGTGTGCACACCGCTGGGGTGGTTACATTCATGGGCAGCTCCCCTGGATGTCTCACTGTCAGCGGGCCCAGGAATCCAGGCTGCAGTCCCTGAGCTGAGCTGTCTCAGTCCAGGATTACTGCTTCATAATGACACCTGGGCAGATAAAGGTCTTTGAGGAGAGACTTTAAGGAGACCACAGATGTGGCTGGAGAATTCCCCCATTGACTGGGCACCTATTTCCTGGATTGCTGCTCACCCAAGGCACTGCGTGCCGAGAGGAGATGGCTGGTGACTGACCCCAGAGCTGGCTGAGAGCCGTGGGCATTCTTACCCCACTGGAGAGGAGCTGTTTAAGGATCTACCTTGTATCTACCCACTAGACCCAATGCAGACCCCTCAAAGGGTCCCAGTCAGTGGCTTCCAGTGGGAATGATTTCTGGACTTTCAGGAAGTGACTTCAGGTTGGAAATGGCAGCCTTGTGGCTGCTCTCAAATTTCCTGCAATATGATTAAATCTGATTTTTAACTTCTCCTTTCTCTTTCATTGAGGGGAAAACAGTCTTTTATTCCTGGAATATTAACATCCCTCTTGGTGCAGTTCTCTGCTCTACACAGGAAACAAGTTCACACCTCATACCAAATCAGAAAGCTCCAGTTTAAAGAGGCTCAGATAGAAAGAACTACTCAGACCTATATTCTGAAAATATTTTAAATCAATTTGTTGAACTATAAAATCAGGACAAGGGCTCCTGACTCTTCAATATGCTGTCCTACAAAGACAGCCCAGAGCCCATAAAACTAACTGAATACATGAAGAACATGATAGATCGAGGATTCACTGCCTGCCACCCCCAGGTTAACAACAGACCATGTGTGCTGATTGCTGAGCTCAACCTGACCATGAGTGGCCTAGCAGTTCATTTCCAGCTCCACTTCCTGTGATTTGATGGTGCCTAGATGCTACTGACTGGTACTCACTTTAGCAGTAACAAAAAGAAAAACCACTTCATGTGTATCGGTACGGCTAACCCTTGCCGTCTTTCAGCTCTAGATGCAAACAGCCCAGAATTCAAGGCAATCATAGCCTACATTGTTCATGATAAATCCTCCCAATCCCATTAATAAGAACACTCACTAGACTGGATTCCCGTGACAGCCCAGAATGAACCAGCCTGGATCTCCCTGAATTGATTTGGTAAGTCCCTGCGTTAATTGGCTAGCTTCCTGTAGGCTGGCGGTGGGGGCACCAGCGTGAGGTGAAAGGACTCTAGGCCAAGAGCCTGGGCTCTGCATCTTGCTACATGTGGCTCTGGGAGTCTCTTGGCCTGATGGAGGCTCAGTTTTCTCACCTGGAAATGGGAATGAATGGCACCTTCCGTGTAGAGTTCCTGTGTGTGTCAATGTGCCTGGTGAGCGCTGATGGGTGGGGGCTTATTGCTATTGATCAGAGGCTTGGCAGGAATCTCAGAGTCAATGGGATAAAATGCAGCATTTGACCCTGAGACCTAACTGGGGAGAGGATCACCAGTTACGAATGGCAGACAACCAAGGAGGGGACACGTAGAATGGATAATTGTCATCAAGGCTGGAGATCTTCCCAGATCACGACGGAGGGCAGGGATCCCATGTCAGTTTTCATGTTTAGGAGCGGGAGCCATCTGCTCTGGCAAGCCTAGAAGGGATCGTCCGTCATTTCAACATGCTTCCCTTGTACATTTGTTGCAGACACTGTAAATACCTCTCCGGTGTTTCGATGGCTTGGATTCAGAAGCATTGCTGGTTTTAATCTTTCCCCGTGTAAATGTGCACCAGATGTGAAGTTGGCTTTCGTCCTTTAGAACTTGATCAATTATTTTGCACTTTGGACTACTGGGAGACCGGGCATGAAAACAGAGTTTTCTATCCCAACCCCATGTCATACGACAGAAAATGGCTTGTTCTTTGTACAACGCCAAACCAGAAGTGACTGAAATGAGGTTTTCCTCAGAAGCTCATCATCCAACAACCCCATTCTGAAATGGTCAGGCTTGAAGGCTGCAAAAACTTTGGGGTCAAAGCCCTCCTTGGATGGAAGGATTCCTTGGTGACATTATGAGTACATTAGGAGACAGGTCAAAAGCAGATAGGAGAGTGTGTGGGGGGCTTGAGCGCTTACACATGATTCCTGGGCTGAAGAGGACATTGCCTGCCCTCTGAGTTGGGGGGCACTGAGCGCTAACACTATGCGACATCCTGGATAAACCAAACCACCCTCAGCTCCAGGCTGGGCTCTGTGAGCAGAAGCAGGGCTTGCAGGCAATGGCTGCCCTGGGAGGAAGGGAGGACAGTGCCCAGAGTGGGCATCTCACAGCCTGGCTGTCACCAGGAAGCCTAGAGAGCCACACTCCAGAAAAAAGTCCAGCCCCACTCTACCTGGCACCTGTTGTTTTTCTTCCCTGTCCCATTTTCCACATTGATTACGGTAGGCTAAGTCCTAGTAACAGGTGGACCCCAATGTATACTGTGGCTGAAACACAGTGATGGTTCGGGAGCATGTTCTTGGCCAAAAGACCTTTGTGTCCCAGACTCGTTCTATTTAGTGGCTCCATCATCCTCTAGAGCTTTGTCGCCATAAACATGCAAATGGCAGGCAGGGAAGGGAAGCTGCAGCATGGAGACCTGCTCTCTTAAAAGCCCCAGCACAGAGGTGACAGGCAGCCCCTCCACTCATACTCCCATGTTGAGAATTAGTCACCTGGTCACACCTAACTACCAAGGTGTCTGGGAAGGCCGGGTGCCGTGGCTCACGCCTGTAATCCCAGCACTTTGGGAGGCCAAGGCAGGCGGATTACCTGGCTAATACAGTGAAACCCCGTCTCTACTAAAAATACAAAAATTAGCCGGGCGTGGTGGCACGCACTTGTAATCCTAGCTACTCAGAAAACTGAGGCAGGAGAATCGCTTGAACCCAGGAGGCAGAGGCTGCAGTGAGCAGAGACTGTGCCACTATACTCCAGCCTGAGCAACAGAGCGAGGCTCTGTCAAAAAACAAACAAACAAACAAACAAACAAACAAACAAAGGTGTCTGGGAAGTGAACTGAGTCGCAACTGTGGAAAGAGAGGAGAGATTTCACTGGGCAGCTAGTGGTCTCTGACCCCATCTTTTGATTTTTGTTTTTCCTTACATCTAAGCTAACCATGCACATCACTTGAAGAGTCAAGTCGTTCTACAAGGTTTGTTAGGAAACACAGCAGTCCTTCCCTCCTTTCCTCCACTTTCCCTCCCTAGAAATGATCTCTTTTTCCTCTTTCACCTAATTATTTTCACAACTCAAACAGCATGGGTATTCATTTTCCCCTGCTGCATAACAAAACAGCACAAGCTTAGAGGCTGGAGACAGCACTGGTTTAGCATCTTGAGGTTCTGTGATCAGAAGCCTGGGCAAGGTGCAGCTGGGTTTTCTGCTCAGGGTCTCAAGAAGCTAAAATCAAAGTATTGCCCAGGCTGTGTTCTCTGCAGCTTGGGGCCTTGTGCAAGCTCCACGTGGTAGGAGTCTTCTTTGTGGTTACAAGGCTGAGGTCTCCATTTCAGTTGACTGCCATCCGGGAGCCACTGTCAACTACCAGAGGCTGCCGGGGTTCCTTACCATGTGGCCCCTTTGTCTTTAAAGCCAGCAATACAGACTCTTCCTCACTTCAAATCCCTGTCTTGCTTCTACTCTCTCTGAGTTCCCTGTCTCTGACCTTTGACCCAGATTGAAAGGGCTTAGAGGATTAGTACAGGCCCACCCAGATACCATCTCCCTATCTTCCAGTCAACTGATTTGGGACCTTGATCACATCTGCAAAACTCCTTCACAGAAACACCGAGTGTTTGACTAACTGGGAGAAAGAAGGTGAGTACAGACCACAGGCAGGATGCTGGGGCCATCTTAGAATTCTGCCAACCACAGCACGATTGCATCGCTGCTTCTCGGTTTTTCAGTTTGGAGCCCTGCCTATTGACTTCCCATTATGTAGATAGGGACTTCCCTCCCACCCCTGTGCCATGTGTACACCTGAGTACCCCATCCCCCTACCAGATCCATGCAGAAAAGCTTATAAGATCAGTGTTCAGTATTATTAGCATTATGAAAACACTATTTGCAACTGTGCCAAGTAGTCAACTATAACAGACTTTCTTTTTGTTTTCTTTGGAGCTCTTTATTGTCTTTTCCCTTCATTTAGTTTTCTGTCTACTTATTATTTCAATCCCAAACCCTTCACCAGTTTTCTCAATCTTCTCAAGTCAGATTGGGTATTGGAGAAACTCTTAATGTGTCCCTGAATAGCTCAGTTCCTTGCTTTTTGGACATCATGGGTCTACTCCTGGCTCCCTGTTGACAGGATGGTATCTTAGTCTGTTCAGGCTGCTATTACATAATCGCCAGAAACTGGGAGGCTTATGAACAACAAAAATTTATATCTCACAGTTCTGGAGGCCAGAAAGTCCAAGATCAAGGAGCTGGCAGATCCGGTGTCGGGTAAAGCCCTACTTTCTGGTTCACAGAAGGCCATCTCACTATAACCTCACATGGTAGAAGGGGCCAGGGAGTACTCTGGGGTCTCTTTTCTTTTTTTTTCTTTTTTTGAGACAGTCTTGCTCACCTAGGCTGGAGTGCGGTGGAATGATCTCAGCTAACTGCAACCTCTGCCTCCTGGGTTCAAGCGATTCTCCTGCCTCAGCCTCCCAAGTAGCTGGGATTACAGGTGTGCACCACCATGTCTGGCTAATTTTTGTATTTTTTTTAGTAGAGACGGGGTTTCACCGTGTTGGCCAGGCTGTTCTTGAACTGCTGACCTCAAGTGAATCCACCTGCCTTGGCATCCCAAAGTGCTGGGATTACAGGCGAGAGACACTGTGCCCTGCCTGGGGTCTCTTTTCTAAGGACACTAATTCCACTCATGACCTAATTACCTCTCAAAATCTCCCCTCCAAATATCATTATATTGGGATTAGGATTTCAACATATAAATCCTGGAGAAACACAAAACATGCAGTCTTTAGTAGATGGTCCGTGTGACCAGTTATGAGCAGAAATGATGTGTGTCACTTCTGGGTCAATGCAAGACCTTACAGAAAGTCCCTTTTTCCTCTGCCATGGTGACTGTCAGAGAGTGGCTGCTTTGTTGATCTGAGTGCTGGGGTGAGGATGATAATGACAGAGAACAAAGTCCCCATCCAACCCTCAATGTACTGAGAATTAGGCTTTTGTTATTTTAAGCCAGTGAGCTTCAGGAACTATTTGTTACTGTAGCATAACTTAGCTGATCCTGACTGATCCAGAGAATAGTAACCAGGAATGGGGCACTGCTGCAACAGAAACCAAGATATGTGGCTGACCAAGCAGGCAGTGGGAAAATGGATTCTGAAGGCTCGAAGCATGGTCATCCATGTATTGAATGGCATAATATTTGGTAAATTGTCACCTTGGATACCTTAAAAGATTCAGGGAAAAGCAAGGGTGTTACTCTACCATCAAGGACTGAGAGGCTCAGAGGATCTGCAATCAAGTTGAGAGAGAGACATGTCTTGAAAAGTACTGAGTAGATACTGACAATGAAACCAAGTGAAAGCAAAGAGACTAGGTAAGATGTTAACCACATTTTTGAGAAAATAGCAGTGCCCAAAACTAGGATTAATACAATCTGTGGCTGGAATACAATTTCTGGCCTCCAGAACTGTGAGATATAAACTGCAAAAGGAAAAACTTCCCGAGGGTGGAGTAAAGCCCCTGGCTGCCCCATCCCCAAGCTCCACAGTGAGCAGATTTGAGGCTATTCAAGGACTAGTCTCACTTTAGAGCAGGGGACAGTATCTGCCCAGCAGGGTTTCAGGATTGCTATGGATACTGTCTACTGCATGTCTCCCCCTCCTCCCTTTTCTGAATTAGGCTGTTTGTTGTGTTATTCTCTTTGCACTTCCAGCATTGGGTGTGCATATGAGCAGCGGGGGCCCAGACAATTCATCTTTAGGCCGTAGATCTCTAGACCAAGAGGAACCACATGAGCCACATGAAGAAGCCACTGTTCCTCCCACGGGGCTCCTGGGCTTTGAGCTGGCTGCCACAGAATGTCCCTCACCTCAAATTCCTGTTATCCTGTCTCTGGCCTCTAGACCCAGACTAAAAAGGCATGTGAGATGGGTCAGGCCCACCCAGGGAGGGGTAAAATGTATTTTGTGTGTGGGAAAGAAGGGATAGCTAGCACCCTTGGGTCCATGCTATCCCTTGTCTTCTGTGCGGCAATCAGCACATTCTAGACAGAGGCTGCTCCATCAACCTGCTGTCCCCAGGTGCCTCCCTATGGACATGCAGCATGGCCAGAAATAAACCTTTGAGCTTTGCTGTGTGGCCCAATCTCTCCTGACTGATACAGGGACACTGTTCATCCTACGTCTTGAAGACGTGTTCCTGGAGCTGCTGATCTACTCCAGCCTGGGCTGCTGACCCTCTGCACCTGGCTGGGCAGCTATCACCTGGGACTTCCTTTCCCTTCCATCCTGCAGTGACTTTCCTGCTTTCTGGATCACATGTCTCCCACTTTCTTGGTTTACATCTTTGTTTTGATGAAGTATAACCTCTGGTGGCTTCCTACTATGAGAAAGGATGCATGGGAGATAAATTTTTTGAAACCTCATGCATCTGAAAAATACTTGGTTTATAGTTTGGCTGGGTGAAGGCTGGAAAATAATTTTCCTTTACATTTATTTCCCACGGCTTTGTTCCCTTCCTTCTAACTTCAACTGGTTGTTGTGGAGAGGCCCACGGTCATTCTGACCCGACTATCCGTATGTGACCTGTTTTAATGTTAGGACACTTTTGTCCCCTGCATTCTGAAACTCACCAATGATATGTCTTGGCGTAGAGCTATTCTTTCCCACTGTTTTGGGCTCTCTCCCTTTCAGCATGTGGTGAAGACCTCTCGGATTAATAATTCATTGACGATTTTCTCTCTTGTGTTTTCTCTGATCACCTGTTGGGGGTCCCTATTCGTTGATCAATAAATTTTTTGGTTGGCCCACTAATTTAGCTTTTCTCTATTTTCTATATATATTTTTAATTTTGGTTCTACTTTCAAGGTTTTTTACTTTTACATTTCTGCTACCTTGTAAACATCTCAAGAACACTTTTTGTTTTTCCCCTGAATGTTTCTTTATATATGTTCTCCCTTCACAGGTTGTATGTCTTTTAAAATTTAATGAAATTATTGACGGTTTTGTTGATGTTTACTTCTTTCTGCATAGTCTGTTTCTTCCAACTTGCTTTTTAAAAACTCTACCGTAGCTTTGTATTTCATGACACAGGGTTTCCTGAGATGCCAGTCAGCTCTGGCTGCCTGCTTGTATTTTGCCTGGGAGGGACTGAGAGACTGATAAGAACTTCTGTGCACATGAGTGGCAGTGTTAACTGTGGCCTTCCCTATAGGGTGAGCTGGCTGTTTAGTTGGGCAGCCACAAATGTCAGAATGTCTGGGTGTTTCCCCTTGGGATGGTAGGCTCCCCCAGGAAAGACCCTTCTAGTCTCCTGGCTGCTTGCATTCTGAAATCCCAGAAAGGGGCTTGTGGGTCTCAGCATCCAGTATCCATGTGTGCATTTAATCCCCTGATCCTATTACCGTACCTCTGTCCTTAATTGTGCCTGGTGTCCACCCACCCAAGACGCTGCCTTTTACTTTTTTCAGGTCATAAATATCCAGCCTTTTGTCAGAACAAGGAAGGGGCAGCTGTCAGGCTGCATGAAATTGGGGTGCAGATATGGGCCTCTGAGTGCTCCTCAAGCAGACGTTCTGCCAATCTTATTTTCACCCCCGTTTACTCTCACATTCAGAGGTACGTAGTGCCACCCATTAGTGAACCTTCTGGGGGATTCCATGGAGTATGTTCTTAGCTTTCCTTCCTAGCTACTATCTCAGGGTTTCATTTTCTTGGATCTGCTAAGTATTTTAGCTTCAAAAACTGTGTTGCTGTTACTTCCTCTTGTTCTCCTGTCTTTGTGGATTTCTGCCTTCTAACAAATGCTCCAGAAGGAAGTTAAAGTCAACACATACTAACCATCCACCAACTTTACCCAGAAACTCAACCACCCTTTCAGCCTTTAGTCTCTATACTCCCCAGACACACCTGCTCTGCTTTTCTGTTGCTTCCATTTGAAACGAGACGGCCCAGCCCTCACATATACATAGGTCATCTCTGTCAAAATCTTACTTAGAAAACATGGACTCTCAGCTAAGAGGAGATTTTCTTTGGGGAAGAGCTGTGTCTGTCCGGAAGACACTTCGTAGGTTTGGGATACAGTCAGTGAACACCACGACAATCATCAAATGCTTGATGAGAGGATTTTTGAGAAACCAGCCAAGGGGCTCAGTTTTCTATCCAGAATGCCACAGGGCACAGTCAAAATTCTTTGGGACTCACATTCTTGGAAAACTCTTGGAAGGGGTTCCATCAGTGCAGAGGACCCTTGACCACGTAGTGCATCCCTTCACTCAAGGCAGGCCTGTTTTGTTCATGGCTGTAGTAGCCCAATATTAGAATAGTGCAGACTTTAGGTGGCCTACCATTGTGTATGCCGGCTGGCGTGACCCAGTGGGGAGACGTGGCACCTTGAAGATTGAGGAGAATTCTGCTGGCTGGAAAGGGGCCAGGAGGGTATGGGTGGCTGATAAGCTGGTGTAGGACCACTCCTTCCTTAAGAAGTGACTGATTGTGACATGTGGTGGGAATGGAGGAACATTCCGAATCATTACTTGGTCAGGACACACGTCTCTTATTAAATGTCATCAACACAATCTGCCTGGAAGAAACATGATTACTTTCTACCAAGCACAGACCCTCCTAGAGAGACCAGACCCAGTCCAGCACCTTCAGTTTCCCCAAAGGGTAGCAACTCAAATCAGCGAGACCGCATTTCAGGGTTTTAGTTATAGATACTGAGGATGCTCAAACATCCATGCAGTTTGCCGTTCACTGTAACACGCAACCCAGAATGGCTGTTTCAGTCCCCCGTCGATTATCTGAAAAGCAGTCTTACTGAGCTCCAACCCCAAATTAATTTGGTGAGAACTTGAACTCGGCTATTAACCTTAATTCTGAGAGAAGAATGACACCCCCCTCCCACTGCTGGGGTCCAATGAGGGTGAGTGCCCGGGATCCTTCATTCTCCAGGCTCCTCTCAGAACACAGCAAGGGTGGCTGACTCCCTCGAACGTCCATTAAGCACAATGCACCGGGGCAAAGCAGTAGGGGGTTTGCTGAGCCCGGTTCCGCGGCGCTGGGAAGTTATTCACCGGCGTCTCCGAGGACGGCCCAGGCCTGCAGAATGGCTGGGGCCGCGGGCTGGGGTAGAGGTTACCGGGAGAGTCAAGGGCAAGTTGGCCCGGCCCGGGCTAGGAGGCGCGGGCTGGGCGCAGCCGAGCATTTCCTCCGGGAGGCCCAGACAGCGGGCGGGTGGGGCGCGGTGGGCGGGGTCCTCGCAGCTGGTGGCGTTTGAAGCCCCCCCCGACCGCGGTGGGAGACGGACAGCCTAGAAGAGTTGGCAGCGGGCCTGGGGCGGGAGGGGGAGGAAGGGGCCCCGCGTTCCCTCAGCAGCGGCGCCGGCCGCCCTGGCACGTAGTTCGCTTCTGGAGGCACAGGCCACGGTGGGCGCGCCACGCCACCCGGGCTGCCAGGCTCACCGCCAGCCGAGGCTAGTCCTGCTCGGGCTGACCCGAGCTCAAGGACAGCGCGGCCGCACCCCGGATCCCAGCCGCCAGGAACGAGCCCGAAGAGTCTGTCCCTCCCGCGGGAGCTGACCCGCCCGGACTCCCGGAGCTCTGCAAGGCAGGGGCGTGGGGAGGGCGAGCGGCCTGAGGCTCTAGGCGCGGCCACCCGGCAAGCCGGCGGCGGAGGGCGCGGCGCGAGTACGTTCCGCCCCTAGGCAGCCCCGCGCCCGGCCGGGCAGACACGCCTCCCCGCCGGCGCCCATCGCGGGCGGAACAAATGGCGCTCTCCAGAAACCGCTCCCCTCCATACCGGGGGCCAAGGCTGTCACCACACAAAAGCTCCGGCAGACAAGTGCCCGCTGTGTCCCCGCCGCGGGGGGTACGGACAGCCGCTCCGCGCCGCGACTACCCGGCCCACCGTCCCTGGACGTCACGCGTCAGCGCGCCCCACTCCAGTTTCCGCCCCTCCTCCCACCGGCCCAGGGGACACGCCCACTGGCCTCGCGCAGGGCCCGGGACCGGGCACGCCCCTCTTGCGGCCCGGATTGGCCTGGCCATGAACCCACGGACCAATGGCGTCTGTCCCGGCCCTCAGTCACGCCCCCTTCCCCAGGCGCGGGCACGCGACCGCTCCGTTCCGCCGGTGCGCGCTCTGGGCTCCCCGCCCCCTCCGCGCGCGCAGCTCCCCGCGGCCGCCGCCGCCTGTAACCTGCGCCGCCAGGATGTGGCTGGGGGCTGACGTCGGGTCCAGATGTGGCCCCGGCCCCGCCCACCCCTGGGGCCAGGCCGCCCACACCGAGCCGCGGCGCGCACGGCAGCTGTCCCGCCAGCCACAATGCGCGGCGAAGCTGCGGCCGCGACTTGGCGCGGTAGTCCTTAACGTTGCCGCTCGGCATCCTTAGAACCGGCCGCCCCTGACGCCGCGCAGGGACTCCAGTCGCCCGCGCCCCCCATGCGCTCACTTTTCGGTGCCTGGCCGGGCCGGCGCCTCGCAGACGCGGAGCCGCGCGGGTGACGGCACAGGCGGCTGCGCGCCCAGCCCAGCCCAGCCCGAGGAGAGGGCGCGCCGCGCCCCCGCCCCCCGCCCGCTCTCCCGAGGCCGTGGGTGCGGATGCGCGGCTGACGCCTCGCAGCAAGAGCACCGCCGCCGGCCCCAGCCCGCAGCATGGCAGCCGCCGCCTATGTGGACCACTTCGCCGCCGAGTGCCTCGTGTCCATGTCGAGCCGCGCGGTCGTGCATGGGCCGCGGGAGGGGCCGGAGTCCCGGCCCGAGGGCGCGGCCGTGGCCGCCACCCCCACGCTGCCCCGCGTCGAGGAGCGCCGCGACGGTAAGGACAGCGCCTCGCTGTTCGTGGTGGCGCGGATCCTAGCGGACCTCAACCAGCAAGCGCCGGCGCCCGCCGCGGCGGAGCGCAGAGAGGGCGCCGCGGCCCGGAAGGCGAGGACCCCCTGCCGCCTGCCGCCGCCCGCCCCCCAGCCGGCCTCCCCCAGCGCCGAAGGCGCGGCGGCCGCGCCCCCCAGCCCGGCGTGGAGCGAGCCGGAGCCCGAGGCGGGGCTGGAGCCCGAGCGGGAGCCGGGGCCCGCGGGGAGCGGCGAGCCCGGCCTCAGACAAAGGGGCCGGCGGGGCCGAAGTCGCGCCGACCTCGAGTCCCCGCAGAGGAAGCACAAGTGCCACTACGCGGGCTGCGAGAAAGTTTACGGGAAATCCTCGCACCTCAAGGCGCACCTGAGAACTCACACAGGTCAGTGGGGCGGCGCGGGCGCCCGGATCGCGCGGAAGGGGTCGGCGCGAGCTGCCCGACCACGCCCCCGGAGCCGCCGGCGGGGTGCGAGGTGGGGGCCGGGCGGGCCGGGATGCCCGGGGCCTCGCCCCTTCCTTCGCCGCTCCGACCCGCGGCTGTCCCCGCGCGCCGCGCGAGGCGGGTCCTAGGTCTCGGAGCCGGCGCCCGCCAGGCGACCGCGCCCCCGCCGGGCACGCCCCCTCCCTGGGCGCGCTCGGGTGGGGCCGCGGGGGCGGATGTAGTCATTTGGGCCGGGGGCGGGGACCCCGCCCGGCCGGGAGGCGGCGCGGGCAGGTGCGGGCGGCCTGGGTGTGGACCGCAGGCGGCACTCGTGACGGTGGGGCGCCCGGAGCGGGGGCAGGGGAAGCTCTCCGGGGTCCTTCCTCGTCTCCTCCCCCGCTGCCCGGGCGCGCGCTCAGGAGGGGAGGGGCCGGCCCCGGCGCGCGACGGGCGAAGTTCACGTAGGGACAAGGCTTCCTTCGCCGCTCGGCACATTCTTCGCTCTCTTTTTCCTGTAATTTTTCAGCGCTCTTAAGGTTTAATTTGTCGTGGCCAAAGTCAGCGGTGGCGCTGGGCGATGCGGGCGGCGGTCCCGGGTCCCGCTCCCCGCCTGAGGCTCTTTGTGGGAGCCCCCGCCCATCCGGCCCGGCTGGGGCGCGCCCGGCCCTAGGGCTCCTCGGCCTCGAGGCTCTCTGGGGAAAGGAATGCCCTGGCCGCTGCCCATCCTCCATGCTGCCCTCTCGCCTGCCCACCTCTCACCTGCCCTGGGTCGGTGCGGGGCGGGCGGCACCTGCGCCAGGGCGGGCGCTGAGCCTCCAGCCTGGGGATCACCGCCCGCCCCCGCCAGCCCAGCGGCAGCAGTTCCCACGCGCGGCCCGATACTTTGTAGTTGATTCATCTGTGGCGGTTCCCTCCCCCCTTTGTTTCGTTTTTAACACAAAGATGAACAGATTTTAATGGACGGCAATCCTTCCCCATTTTGGTGTAAAGAATTGTATGCTTTCAATGAGCTCACAAGAGTTTTTCTGTGACACTCACCTCTTATACCTTGGGGGCAGGCTCAAAACCCGTGTACTGAATACTCTTGCCTTGTGACCAAGGGTGGTGGTCTACCATTTGTAAAATAGTTCACATAGTGATTAAAAGGCATAAAAAGAAGCTGCAGCCTTGGATACCCTAGAGCTGAAGGCCCCCTTTTTTTCCGGTACATTTGGAACTGAAAGGGCCCGAGGTCTGCAGGTGAGGCTTTCGGATCTCGGACTAACTTTCCCCGGGGAGGCTGTTGTGGCCGCCCCAAACCACGTGGCAGGTGATGGGGTAGAGGGTGAGAGCGGGGCCGTTTCTAGACATTCCGGGTCAGTTAAGGGTGTGGGGGCTCAGGTTGGGGGTGGGAGTCAGTGTGGGCTGAGAGTTCAGCTCGGGACGCGGCTGCAGGGTGGGTGTGGCCCTGGGGGAGGGGCCAGGCTAGGCTCAGCTCGGCTCCAGGTGGACCCTGAGTATCGGGTAGGGGCAGCGATTGGGGCGTGGCTGGGGTTGAGATGCGCTTTGAGGGACGATGCCCGTGCTGGGCAGGATTCTTAATGTTTGGGAAATTTTTCTACCGCTCCTGTCAGGGTGGCCTGATACTCGGCAGCACCGGTAGCGGGGAATTGAGGAGGGGGGTGGCCTAGGGGAGGGGCTCGCCGTCGTGGGCGGGGCTGGCTCGTCAGGGCCTCAGCCCTGGGATGTCTTCCTGGTGGTGGGTCCACCTCCCGCTTCAGGCTCTGGCCCCGCGCGAGCCCCTTGACTAGAATATTGGCGCAGGGGCGCTGGAGACCCGGGCCTCCCGCCGTAGGTGGGGCCGGTTTCCTCGGAGCGCCTGGAAACCGAAGGCAGGCAAAAGAGAATGGGACCAATCCTTTGAGTGTCTGCAGTGTGCTACGGTGCCCATTCTTGAAGCAGAGAAGCTATTCCACCCTTCAGGTGTGCAGACATCAGAAGTCCTACCTCCAGAGTGGAAGCCGGCCTCCAAGTCGAAAGTGCACAGGGCTCCGGCAGCGGGCTGGCGGGGAGTTGGGAAGAACGCAGATTTCCAGGCCCCTGATGCCGACCTAGTACACACAGTTCCAGCCTGCAGCTGGGAATGCATGTTACCGGTACCCCAGGTGACCCATTATGAGAGTTGCACTGCCCAGAAACCTACCTCTGAAGGGAGTCTGGTTCAGCATCTGGTGGAGGGCACCCCTGGGAAGCCCATTTCCAGCCCCTGCCCAGGTGTGCAGAGCATAAGTAACTGGTGTTCCTCAAGGGAGAAGAGGAGCTTGCTGTGGGGGGAGAAAGGAGCATCTTGCAGAAGGGAGAAACCCAGGCAGGCCTCAGAGATGACTGAGAAGGCAGGCCACAAGGTGGTGGCTTTGCTGCAGCCGTGGGCTCAGGTGTCCGTGGTTTGTGGGCCTCTAGCAGCATTGTGGGGTCTCTGCAGTCAGTGACTGAGGCCATGCCGGGCCTTGTACTCCATTAGGCGCGGGAAGGTGCCCCCGCCCCACTTCCCGCATTTCCAGGATCCACAGTAATTTCATGGCAGTGGGTGAATATCAAAACCAGGAAGGTAGCCAGCTGCTCTGTGCTGTTCCTCTATGTGACCAGGGACCGGTTCCCAGATCTCCTTGCACCTTGGTGATGTCTGCCCTGACCACCTGCAAAGTCTTCAGGGAAATGAGGTTCAAGTATGTGAAGACCCTTTGGGAAGTGCAAGGGTCAGCCTTGACTCTGGAGGCGCTTGTGGTCCCTTGGCCGTGGCTCTGCTCTGATTTTCCACCCCCGCTCTCTGAACAGCTTCATGCTAAGAGCTTTCTGTCCTGGTTAGCTGTTTAGCAGTTTGGTCTCCCACTCCCACTCTCCGAGGAGTTATCCTGTGGACACATTGGTCTTTGTCACATTTAGGTAATTGTTGATGTTGTAACAATGCATGATAACACAAAACCAAGAAAAGCATCTTTGCAGCTCGTGCTGCTTTATTATTTAGCCAATGAGAACTTCCCAGTCCAGACCTGGAAAGTTTGCTCAGAGGGGCTTAGGGGAGCAGCTAGACCAGGAGCAGATTTTCTTGGAGCCTGAGGTGCTTTGATGCAGAAATTCAAGGACTCACCTTCAGATAGGTCAGGCTGGGGCCCTCTTGAGGGCAGACTGGTTGCCCAGATCCTGCCTCTGGAGAGTCCTGCGTGTTGTCCTGAATGGGGAGACTTGGCAGGCCCCCAGCAGAATGGCCACTTGGTCTTTCTTGGCAGAGAGACCCTGAATACATTTCTACCTATTTGTACCCACAGAGAATTGTTTTCAAAACTGCTGTGTGTCCTGTTTCCCTCCAGTGCTGGAGCCAAAACATCTCTGCATGCTGGGCCCTCTCTGGGTTCTGGGGGTCCCATGGAAAGGTGGGCACAGTGGCGTGCCCAGCCTTCCCTCCTGTAGAACCTGAGGCATGTTTGTGGTCACTTGGCCCTGTTTGGGTGAAGGAGGGAAGTAGAGTAAGATCACATTCTGTCAGCCATTTCCTGTGATAATTTGGGTGGGGTTCACCTGAAATTTATCTTAACGCACTGAAGCAAGGATTCGATCCTAACAGATTATTGCGACTTCTCCCCCAGGGCACACTCCAGCTTTAGAGACTTGTTTCCAAGCACACCGCCCCCTGGGCACCCTGCAGGTCCTCCCTGATGCTGCTGCCTGGGAAAGCAGAGCTGAGGGCATCTGGCAGAGCAGAGGGCATCTGGGCGGGATCTCCTTTACCCAGGGCAAAGCCAGGCTTGTTGGTGGTTCCTGCTTTGTTCAGAGACACACACAGGCCAGTGGCTCAGCACACCCACCCCTCCCTCTCACACCCTCGAAGTCCCCGGCTGCCAGTGGCCCTAGTTGTGAAACTCCTCAAACAATGCAGAAGTGTATGCAGCATGGGAGGTGCCTGCACCGCCACTGAACCACTGTTACCCCACGTTGGTGTTTTTCTTTACAGACCTTCTAGACGGATTTGCACGCATGCATACGTGTGTATCCATGTAGACATTTTGAAACATACTTAAATAGGATCCTAGCAAACATCTCACTGCTGGCATTTTGTTCTGTGTGTTTGCTTAAACGAGGCATCTTCATTCATTTTCACAGCCGCATGGTATTCCAAGATGTGGTTATATGGCTGCATTGTAACTTATTTACCCTTCACTTATGGAAAGGACAGCTACATTGCCTTTTTTTGTTTTTTGTTTTTTGTTTTGCTATTACAAGTTGTGTAGCAGTGGACTCTGGTGTGTGTGTGTCTTGGTGCAGGGGAGCTGGCATTTCTGTAGGATTGAGACCTAGTGGTGGTATTGACAGGGTTGATAAGTGTTGGTTAAATTTGTTGTGGAGTACTATGTTATGTTTTTAAAGGAAATAGACCACACTTGTTGGTCCCCCCTCTGAGGGAGAGACCTGTGGTGTCGCCACTCCACCTTCTTGAAAATGTTTACTTCTTCCAGTTCTCCTTTTGCATGTGTGAGAACATTGAGAACATTTAAAACAGTACTAGCAAAACCACTGTCACTCCCGCATGCCTGGTGGCTGGCTCTCCTGGCCATCTTCAGTTCTGGTTTTACAGAGACTGGAAAGTGTGTGGTGGGTGCTCAGCCCCAGAGCAGTTGGGTGGGGGCTGGTGTGGTGCCATCTCCAACCCCCCTTCCCCCCTTGTTGAAAGAAGGCTGGAGGCTGTGCTGCCTGAGTGAACTGATAGGACGCAGTTCATTAAACCAGTAGCCTGTGTCTGGGGCTTCACATGTCTGGAACACAGCAGAGATGGGGGCCCGATCCTTCTGAGTAGGTGCTATGAAGCCCACTTCTCAAGCTTCTGACAGCCTCCTGCTCTTAGGTCCTGTGTGCTCCCACTTTACACATAGCTTTAATCCGACTGGTTACTGGGGAAGGGCAAAAGACATGGATAGCAGCTAAAGGCAAGGGAGGAAACAAACCAGCAGGTTATTAACATATGCGTGTGTAAGTGTGTGTGTTTAAATGGGTCATGAAGGAGCCCTACAGTCAACCAGCGCTGGAACAAGCGTGGGGCCATTTGTGGAGGGGCACATGTTTCTCCGCAGCAGTCCCTGAGGTCTGCATGAGAGACCCTGGCATAACGAACACTCTAGCAGGGATCTTGAGATACCAAGGCACTGTGAAGTGTGTTCAGTTTGTGCTTTCAGGAAGCAGTTAAAATAGTTTTAAAAATAAAAACTTCTAGAACGGTACACTCAGCTTTCACAATCCTAAGACTTCCAGACTGTTTGCTCTAGGGGCCAGGCATTGTTCTGTTTGTATTAGTTTACATCAAGCTATCTAATCTTCACAAGGACCCTATGAAGTAGGCTCTATTATTATTACTAAATTTCAAATAAGGAAGCTAAGGCTCCAATGTCTTAGGAATCGTGCCCAAGGTTACACAGTAAGTGAGGGTGGAACAGGGATTGGAGCTGGGGCTTGAGCCTGGGCAGCCACCCCTGAGGTGGGTGTACCTGCTGTGTCCTACTGCCACTCCTGTCTGGACCAGTGTTTCAGGTGACTGCAGGTGAGCAGGGCCCCGTAGTAGTAGAAATCTGGATGTCCCCAGCACACAGCTTCCCGCACAGAATTTTACTGCTTCTTAAAAGTTGAGGGAGTAGTATAGTGAACACTCCTATACTCTTCCCATAGGGTCATTGGGTAATATTTTGCCACATTTTTCTCCTTTCCTCCTCTTTTTCTTTCTAAAGAAAGAAAAATTAATTTTTTGTCTATATTTTTCTCCCTTTTCCATCTCGCCTCTCTCTTTATATATTATCTGATACACAGTCCATATTCAGTTCTCCTAGCGATTCCTAAAATGTCCAGTATAGGATTCAGGATCCAGTTAATCACACATTGCATTTGGTTGTCCTCTCTAGTTTCCCTTAGTTTAGGATAGTTTCCCGTCTTTTGGTCCTTTATTATGTTACGCTGGCATTTGAAGTCCCGAAGCCAGTTGTCTTGTAGAACAACTCACAATCTGGATTGATCTGATTTTTTCCCGTGATCAGGTCTGGTTTAAACAAATTTTGGTCCAAAATATGGCACAGGTGATGTTGGGCACTTCCATTGCCTCATGGGGGTGGGAGAATGGGATATTAGCCTGTCCCACTGCAGGATCACATGGTTAAGGTGGGCAGCCAGGCTCAGCCACTTCCATCCACCTGGTTGGTTTCTAGTACATCTTCCAAATTCCTTGACTGGAGAGATGTTGGGGGTTGGGTTCAGCTTTGGAAGGCTTTTGAAGTCAAAGGACCACCTGGAGGAGGCCTGGGTGCTCCTTTCCCCAAACAGACGAGACACCCTGATTTTCCTTTGAATGAAAGTGGCTCCAGATAGTATTAATAGCCAGCTCAAGGGTAGCTGTGAGTGTGTTCTTGGTCAGCCCACCTGAATCCTGGCCCTGTGGCCACAGGCAGCCTGTCTCCTAGGGCTGGAGAGGGCCTATGGCAGGTGACACTCTCCAAGTCCTCGTGAGTTGTTGTGTGCTTTCAAGAAATAAACAAAAATTGTCCTAAGTCCACACACTTGAGCCTGTTTTTCTTTCCTTTTTTTTTTTTTTTTTTTTTGTTGAGACGAAGTCTTGCTCTTGTCCCCCAGACTGGAGTGCAATGGCATGATCTCGGCTCACTGCAACCTCCGCCTCCCAGGTTCAGGCGATTCTCCTGCCTCAGCCTCCCAGGTAGCTGGGATTACAGGCATCTGCCACCATGCCCGGCTAATTTTTGTATTTTTAGTAGAGACGGGGTTTCACCATGTTGGCCAGGCTGGTCTTGAACTCCTGACCTCAGGTGATCCGCCCACCTCGCCCTCCCAGAGTGCTGGGATTACAGGCGTTGAGCCACCGCACCCGGCATTTTCTTTCCTTTCAAAGCCCCAAATGGGATTATTTTCTTGAGAAGTCAACTTCCAGTCGAGATGGGAATAAACTTTTCACCAGCTTGGCAATTCAGAAGCAGCCGCAGTGCTGTGTGGCTGGGGTTGGGGTCATGAAGACAGCCACCAGTGCAGTCCTCGGGGTGGGAGATACTGAGTTCAGAAGGCTTTGGACACTCTTCTGGGCCAAAATAATGGAAACTTGAACTTGTTTTACTCTTGGCATCAATTGGGTACTGGGCACAGAAGAAATCCTCACCCAACCAAAAGCTCTGCCATTTGGCCATAAACACACTCGTATGCCTCCATAGCCACATACATGTGTATAAACACATATGGGTGTGTGTAAGTGGACGTGACACCCTGCTCATGTGCTTGCTGAACGGGGGAGCATCCACACCTGGAACATAGTAACTATGTGGAACTTCTGATTTCTAGTTCAGTTTGAGATCTTAGGTCCGTCTTCACCCCCAGCAAACGTTATCAGCTGTTTGTGAGTCAGGCGCTTCGGGGAGACATGGAGTTTGCTCAGTTGAAACTAGGGCTGTGGTGAAGGGGCTATGCCTTCGCACCTTGCTGCCCCGCCCAGCAGAGTGACCGGGCTCCTGTGTCCTCCACACTGCTTCAGTTCCCCTCCTGATGCAGGGCCAGGCTGTGATCGCCATTTGCTGTTGGGCATTGTGTGTGTGTGTGTGTCTGTGTGTGTGTGTGTGTGTGTGTGTGTGTGTGTGTGTGGTGGCGGGGCAGGGGGCAGGGGGAGGGCACAGCATGGCACCAAGCACCAGAAACACAGCCTTGACCAGTCCCTGGTCAAATCATTCTGGACAAACAAGACAGAGCACATTTGGCAGGGGCAGGATTCTGTTTATTGTTCTCCGTTTTTGAAGTTCATCACACAAAAACACTTGCTAACCAGAAACTTGGCTACACTCCGTGGCCATTGGCCAGTCTGTCCCAAGGTGACTTGTTTGGAGCACTGAGGCCTGATGCCTCAGATTAAATGTCCTTATGCTGGTGCCACAGGGGTGTGGCCTACTCTGCATGGATGAGTGACCCTGGGTCCCCAGGCACAGGGCACAGGCTCGTCTCCTTGAAGCTGGAGCCCATGTTGCATCATGAAAGAGCTCTGCAAGAATTGAAGGCCCAGAGCAAAAATCGCTCACCAAAGAGCATGTGGCTCAGAGCCTACCTTGGCCTCCTATCTCAGTTAAAGTTTCTAAAGGTGGAGTTGTGTCACGTGCTTGTCTCCTGTGAGCACAGGCCAGGTGGGAGGAAGCTTGGGAGTGGGGAGAGGACGTGGGCTCAGAGGAGCCACGGGCTTCTCCCCCGACCCCAGCGTCCACTGGACACACATAGGAGGTGAGGTGATGCCTGAGCAGCCTGGCAAGTGGCCAGGGCCCTGGTTGGGGCCTCCTCACTCCCTTTTGGAGCACTGGCAGCTAGTGGCAAGGGCCTTGTGCTTCCATATGTGGGTCCAAGCTGTGGATGGGGAGGCCAAGTGTCCTGGCATGTGGGAGGTGGTGAGGTGCTCCCTGGAGATCTAACAGGTATGCACGGGTTAGCGAGACCTGAGAGTCCTTCTTGGGCCACACCTAAGTATATGCAGGGCCTGTGATACAGCCAGAATTTTCTCCTCTGATAAACTTCTCTGAGCCTTTCTACTTGTCTTTAACTCTTTTATCGTCTAAATGTTCACTAAAAAGAAAAAGAATAAAGGGAACTTGGTTTAGGGCTATTGGTAGAAGTTAAAGTTGATGGCAGAGCATGAATAGGGGTGTCTGCAAGGAATTGTTGGAAAAGAGATTGGAAATAGAGCAAAGGCTTATGTGAGTCTCAGAACCTGACTCCTTTGTTGACTGGGAGTGGGGCAGAGGGCATGGGTCCAGCAGGTCACTGGTCTTGGGTTACCAAAAAGGTTAAGGCTATTCACCTGGGCCACTGGCTGGGGGTGCTGCTCAAAGCCAGGATCTGGGAGCCAGGGTCAGCACCTTGGGTGCACCCAGGCATCATAGCAACAACAAACCCCAACACGTTTTCATAGACCAGGGCAGATAAATGGGAGTTAATGACATGGTTCCCACACATCCGAATCTGGGATATGTAAAATGTGACACGCAGTCTGAGCATTTGGCAGGCTCTCCATGGTCTTGCTTTGCATATTTTGGCCTATCTGCCCTCCAGACTTACTGCCCATTGTCCTCACCTGCATGACTGGCCATGTCTGGTTTGCCTACTCGTCATTGAAGGTATCCACAGGGGTGCCATCTGCCCCCATGTCCCTCTCCCACTAGGCATGCTAAGTGGCCCATGGCAGGGCAGGCAGGGACTCAGATTCCCTTCATCCCATCGCTGAGGTCTCACTTCCTTTCTCCACCCGCCTTACACGTGGAAGGTTTCTCCTGTGCTTGTCCACCAGTTGTCGTTTTTGTCTCCTAGCATGGATGGTGTGGCAGAAGAAGGCCTTGCACAGCAGCACATGAGGACCCACAGGGTTTCTGGCCCCTTGCAGCTGTGCATTCTGAGGGAAGATGCCCACGGTTTTATTATCTTCTCCAGAGCGCCCTTTTTTTCTGCTTGCATGGCAGGCCCTTTCTAAAATTACAGTCATAGGTTGCTTAATGACAGGGGTGTGTTCTGAGAAATGTGTCGTTAGGCAGTTTCGTCCTCATGTGAACATCATAGAATGCACTTATTATGCACACCTAGATGGCATAGCCTACTGCACACCTAGGCTGTATGGTGTAGCCTCTTGCTTCTAGGCTGCAAGCCTGTACATCATGGTACTGTCCTGAATACTATAAGCAACTGTAACACAATGGTAAGCATTTTGTATCTAAATATAGAAAAGGTACAATTAAAATGGGGTATCGTCTTATGGGACCAGCCTCTCATCCCACGTGGACTGTCATTGTTTGAAACGTCATTAGGTGGTGCATGGCTGTACTTTGCTGCTTGGCCTAAGGTGCCAGGGCATTCTCTGGGTAAGCCTGAGGGGCCTGCAGGGTACCGTCTTTTATCAAAGTTGAAATTAGTTTTAGCACTTTACACTGTGTCCCCTTTGTGGCTGATAGAGCAGGAGCCCTTCAGTGTCTACTGTCACAGGTGTAGAGCTGCTGTGTTGGCGAGCAGGTAGGTGGTTGTCTTGAATTACTGTCAGGCTTTAGAGTCTTACAGGAAATACAGCCTTGGCTACTTATAGCTTGTGATTTGAAGTTTCCCTAATGATGCACTGGGTAGTACCCTTCAGCAGTTTGCTTTGGACAAACCATATCATTCTTAAGTTCACTCACTTTAGCCTTTGAGAAACTTCAAAGTTTGTTTCCCTGATCTTCCTAGTTGCCCTGGATTATGAGCCAAGCATTTGAATTCCTTTGCACATCTAGCACTGCACATGGCCTTGGAAGATGGGTATTTATGTGAGTGTGTGTGCGTGTGTGTGTATATATATATGCCCGTCTTTGCGTGCATGTGTGTGTGTGTGCTTGTGTATGCACAGGCACACGTGGTCAGCCATGCAGCCAAGTCTCAGAACAATCGTTCCACTGGAAGTAACCCAGTCTTGAGGCATCTGGCCAGGTGGTGTGGGCTGCAGCACGACGTTTGTTTCTCCCAGCCCCATGAACCCCGGTGGGGCTGCATCACTTAAAAGGCCAGTCTCTACAAGAGCAGGGTAGGAAGCAGCAGTGCGTGCCCAGCCGTGGCTGCGTAGGCTGAACCAGCCTTCAGGATGGAGGGTGGGACCCTGGAGCCAAGCCAGAGGGTGTATACCCTTGGTCCCTAATGAGGTACTCCATCTTGGGCCATTCTGCCCCCTGGTCTCTCTGCTCCTCCTCTGCAAACCAGGGGGGCCAGCAGCCTGCTGGGATCCTGGCCCTGGCCGGGTTAATGGATGGGAACTGAGCTCCTTGGCTGCCCAGCTGAGGTTCAGTCTGGCCCCATTCTCACTTCTTCTACTCCCTGTTGTACTGTGGGATCTGAGCATTTCTTTAACAGCCTTCAGGGGTTTCCAGCCCTCAGGACAAGCAGCAGGTGGGTATACAGGGGAGCAGACCCCAGGGGGTCCTGAGGAGGGAGGGTGAAGGCACCCCTCCTTTGTGCTGTCTGTAGCTGCTCAGCCTGGGAGACACTGTGGGGGAGGCTGTGGCTTCCTCCTTCCGCCCTCTGGGGATGCCCTGGCGGCCTGTCCCTTGGGGTGTTGGGAGGAGGTGGCTTGGCTGACTGTCCCTGCTCACGGTCAGGGTCCTCCTACACAGCAGAACTGGAGGTAAACACTGGGTTGCCTTGGCAACTGGGCTGCGCCACGGCTCCAAGTGCTCCTGGCTAGAGAAGTTCCCATTGTCTCAAGTTTCTAGGATGGGTTTCTATTTTGATTTTTTTTTTTTTTTTTTTTAAATTAGCAAGAATGACTAAGATACCAAAATGTCTGACCTGGTTTCTATAATTTCTTAATAAACATTTGTCTTCCCTTTATAGGAGGAATGTTTTAGTGATTCATTGACTTTTCTTTTAGACGGTGGCAAGGCCCTGGTGAGGCAGTGCGGGGGCAGCACAGAGGGCCCCCCACTGCTGACAGCTGGCACGGGAGGCTGGGAGAGCACTGGCCACGATCCAGGGACCAGGCGTGCTTACGTAGACACCACACCAGGATTTTATTGGCTTTGAGGCTAATTAAGTTCCATGGAAAATTTTGGGGAGATGCCTCTCCCCTGTTGGGTGTTCAGATACCCACAACTGGTGCTTCCAGAAGCTGTCTGAAGGCTGATGAGTCTGACTGAGCCCGAGGAGCGCCCTCCCACCCAGTGCTGGACTCTCCCGCCAGAGGCCTGGCCCCCTCCCTGCAGGTCAGGGCATGTGCTTGTTTATACCTTGTTGGTGTTTGCTGTTAAATTCTAACTGCTCACCTAGGTAGCCTGGGCTGGCTGCGCCCAGTGGATGTCCTCCCACCCCCCGCCTGCTGTCTCATGGGAGAGCCCCAGGTGACACTTTGCCGTGGGAGATGCAGCAGCGGGCTCTCGCGCAGGCCTGACCCTTCACCTTGGATTTCACTGGGCTTCCCTGCTCTGCCCACCCATGCATGATCTTGTACAGAGTCACCCGCCTCATGGAGGAGCCAGGTGAGGATCCAGGGAAGTGGCTTTGTTTATTTTACTGTCAGTAGGGCTGACCCAGGTTGCCCTGGTGGGTGATGTGTCCTGTGAGCCTCTCTGCCTCTAGGCCTGTTTCCAGGGTCTCGTCTTCATTGTAGGCTTGCAGGTCCATTTGGGTCCCTTCTCATGACTCAGGCAGGCTGAGGATGTGCCCAGTTGGGCTGGGCTGCCTCATGGGTCATCTCTCCACTGCCCTCACAGCCAACCTCAGGCGTGAACCTGCCTACAAATCCTCTCTCTGCAGCAGCTGCTGTGGCAGTTGCCAAGGGAGCTCAGCACCAAAAAAGATGTTAAGATTTGCTGCATTTGTTTTGGAATGAGTCCCTGGTGTTGCTTGTGCACACCCCAAGCCTCCTGGCCATTCCAGGTTTCCCTGTTGAACAGACAGCTCTCCTGTGGTTGGGTGGCACAGGGCTGTGGTGAGGGCCCCAGCATCCCTCCTCACCTGGGTGCTCAGCTCCTTTCTTGTCATCCTTTCTCTCTTTGTAAAGCAGAAACAGTCCTGCTAACATCACTCCCTTCAAAGATGTATGCAGAATTTGATTTTTTTTCCTGGAAAATACACTTTTTATAGTGTTTAAGAAAAAACTTGTGCTGGGCACGGTAACTCATGCATGTAATCCCAGCACTTTAGGAGGCTGAGGCAGGAGAATTGCTTGAGCCCAGAAGATTGAGACCAGCTTGGGCAACATGGTGAGACTCCACTGGGCATGGTGGTGCACACACCTGTAGTCCCAGCTGCTCAGGAGCCTGCGGGCGGGCGGATCACTTGAGCCCAGGAGGTGGCAGCTGCAGAGCTATGATCTTGCCACTGCACTCAAATCTGGGTGACAAGGGGAGATCCTGTCTTAAAAACAAAAGAAAAAAATTTCAAGTCAAAGGTATTGAAATAGTATTGGAAAGTGTTAAAGGAGTCCAAAACATGAGCACACTTGGGAGTTTTGCGGGAGACCCAGCGCCCCTGTGCCCTGTGTTCATCCTGACAATTTGGACTCTGGACCTGGAGCCCCGAGACATTGCTGTGTCTCTCTTATTGGATCGCCTCGTGGAGGTTTGACTCCACAGATGTTGTATTTGCATGACCTTCCTTGGGAGCCTTTCAGTGTTTTATTTTTCATCAAGAGAAAGGCCTTCTTGTCTGATGGTTCTTTGTTATCTAAACAGCGGCACTATGGCGTAGTGATGAGGAGCCCTGGCCTCGGAGTGGGACAGGCTGAGCCCATCTCTGGGTTTTCACTATGAAATGGGTCTGGTCATGCTGCCTCTAGGAGCAGAGGGGTAGAATGTGGGTGAGGCACCCAGTAGGAGGGGTGTGTGTGCGTGTGTGTTCGCGTGTGTGTACGTGTGTGTCTCGGGTAAGTGGTGATTAACTTGCAAGAGCAGAATTTCACCCCCTGCAGTATTGTTCATGGGCACCTAAATGAACAGACAGGTTTGCTGTCTTCTCTTTTGAAAAGAAACAAACACATAGACAATTCAGAACTTTTTTTTTGAGGCTGGGACAATTCAGAACTTTTTTTTTTGAGGCTGGGTCTCAGTCTGCCACCCAGGCTGGAGTGCAGTGGTGCGATCATGGCTCACCGCAGCCTCAAACCCCTGGGCTCACGCTGTCTTCACAGCTCAGCCTGCCAAAGTACTGGGACTCCAGGTGTGAGCCACCACACCCAGCCCAGAACTACTGTTTTAAAGCAGGTGCTGGGTCACTTTCCAGGATCCTCACAGCCTGCCTTGAGCCCCCCTTCCCAGAGTCACCCTGTGACACAGCATGTGGGATGATGCTCCTGGCATCCCAGCCCTAGGCGCATCCAGCCTCAGCTTCCGTGTCTGTATCCTCCTGGATAAACCCAGACTGGCTGCAGAAAAGTGGTACAGTCTGTGAGCTTCTATGAGCATCCTGTTGTTGCTATGGAGACCCTGTTGCTAGGCATCAGGCATGCTCAGACTAGGGAGTGGTGACCCTGTCTCAGGTGAGCCTCATGTGTTACCAGGTAACCAACCCCTCTCAGGTACCAACAGGCTGTATCTGGCCAGACTCTTTAATTAGCAGAAGTAGATGAACTGAAACCTCAACCTCAAGGTGAAAGACTCAGTCACCAGTCATCAGAACAGTTCTGGACAAGTCCACCTGTCTGAGGTGGGCTTGAAGGTTGCCTTGCACCCTGTGTCAGTAGTCTTGGGCAGTCTTACAGGGACAGGAGAGATTGTGTCTGCAGGTGGCCATGCTAGTCCTGCCAAGTGACCCCACTCCAAGGGAAGGACTTTCTGAGACCAGGCATTCTCTGGGTGAGACTCCCCACACTGGGCAGTCTTGGGTGAGGATGCCGGCTGCCCTCCCAGGGACGCAGTGCCCTGCTGGGTGCCCCGCCTCCCCTCCCGAGGCCCAGGCACCATGACGGGTTTCTTAACTGACAGCTCTTCAGTAGAGAACAACAGAAATCCTGTTTGCAGCAAAACTTGCCTCACTCGACCACTTTATAACAGCTCCTTCAAGTGGGGCGAGCTCATCGCTGCCGTTGGCATCTCAGCCATCAGCAGCCCGGAGAATCCCACTCAGGACTTAGGTTTGCTATTTTTGTGTCTCGCCTGGGCTTCACTTGTTTCTATAGGCATTCCACTTCTTGTTTACAGGAGTAATTGCCTTCATGAGCTTCATGGGCCATCTGCGGATATATGTATTTTTTTCTTTATTTTCTTTCTTTTTAGGGGCAGCAGTTCTATGTTTGCAAATATGAGGATTGTTTCCTAAAGGGAAGCATGAGGCCGTCTTGAGGCTGGCCTCTTGGCTGCTGAGCTGGGCCTTCGCACCCCTTTCCTGCTTTATTTCCGTCTTCCTGTGAGTGTATTTGGTATGGAAGTGCTTCCTGTGGTTGGAGGTGAACATTTGGAGTGACTAAGGAGAGCATGGCCTTCCTCGCTTTCCCGGCATCTGATTGCTCCGCGGACACTTGTGCCTGTTCCCCAGGCAGGGCCTGCTTGCTGGAGGGGATCAGGGCCGCTCCTGGCCATGGGGTTTCTGCATCCTCCTGCTGGCCAGGCTCCTGTGCTTGGGGAGAGGAGGATGCCGAGGCACATACTGTCTCCATGCTCTGCTCTTGTGCTCATGAGTGACCTCTTCTCTCTTCTGCTCTGAGTGACTGGGTGTAGAGTGGCCCCTGAGCTGGGGACAGTCTTGCACCCTTGCGCAGAGCCTGCCGGCTCAGGTGTGCAGCAGACACCATCCTGGGAGAAACAGCGGCAAGGTCTGGGGTGGCCACATTTGCACGTTCTGCAGAGGCAGATGCCTTCGGGACTTCAGACTTGCCCCCAGCCCTAAGGTGGGGTGCAGTGCCCACAGCCCTAAGGCGGGGTGCAGTGCCCACAGACAGGCTGGGTGCATACAGCCTCCCAAACAGCCTCCTGCAATCTTTAAGTCTGCACACCTCCCACCAGGTGTCGGCCCCCAGCAGTGGGAAGGAGACCAGCCTTCAGGCAGCTCACCTGTAGGGAGAAGGCAAGGAGGCATGAGGGGTGCATCCAGCCTCCAGTGGGGACCCACAGGTGGCGTGGGTGCTGATGGGCCCTGGCAGAGTCTGTGTGCCCACCCATGCTGTCAGTCTCTTGAACCGCAGGAGCAAGAACTGGATTTCATGTTAGGAGATAATTTCCAACTTCAAGAAATGACTGGAAAAGTTTTCTACTTAAACTGCCTGTTGTTAAGAGCTGGCCAGCTCTGGCTTTCCAGCAGCGCACACAGCCCTCGGGCCAAGCTGAGTACTGGTGTGGGGATGTTCCCACTGACTGCGGGTCACCATGACTCCATGGGGAAGGTCTCCTTGGAGAGGTCTGAGGCTCTGGTATACAAATTAACGTGCTCCTTAGTCTTCCCTGGGAGACCTCTTGATCCCCTGTCCCCACCCATACTTTTGGTCACTTGTTAGTCTTTGTATAATGTGTTCAGTGTCCCTCCCTGTGAGACGGCAGCAGAGACAGGAGAGCTACGCATTGCAGGTGGCCCGTGCCTGGTTGCTGCCCTAAATACTTACTGTGCACAAATGGCCTGGCTGTCAGGGGTGACGTTGGCCCTGGGGGATGTTTTCCAACCCCCTGGGACAAACACCTGCCAATACTTAGCAGCTACCTCCTGCTAGCGCTGGGCACCCACACCACGCTGGGCCTGTCACTCTAGCTCCAGAGGTGGGGCTCTCCCCACACCCATACCCATCTCTGTACAGATGGAGACATCTCAGATCCGCCCCTCTAGCCTGTATCAGGAGGGGAGTGGGCACCTAGGCTTTCCCCTCTTCGTGGCAGGACTGGAGGAGTGTCAGCAGAGTGGCCTCCTTCACCTGCCTTTTAAGCCAGGGCATGCTCTGAAAACATGCCAGGCTGGACGTTTTCATGTGTCTGGCTGGCAGGGGCTCCAGGGGAGGTGGCAGGGGTGCCAGGCACCAAGGCCAGGAATCCCCAGCCACCCCGACATTTGCCAGGCTTGGCTCCTCAGTGCCTAGGCTGGTGGCCTTTGGGGGTGACTTCACCCCACTGTCATGGCTGGCCCATGGCAAGAGGGGTCACCTGCTGTTTAGGAGCTGAGACTGGGCTGGGCCAGGCCAGGGGCCCTGTTTCTCTTCTGGATTGTGGGGGTTTGGGCCAGTGGGAAGGGAGAGCTCCCCCAAGGAACCATTATAGAATTTGCTGTAAGGATGTGGAGAAGGAGTTCTGGTCCTTGGGTTTGCAGGTTTTTATTCTAAACCTAATGGAACCTTTCTTTTAACAAAATCTCCTGGAATCCAGTGCAGAAAAGAGCTGGGAGGATTGCTGGGTGGGGCAGGATGAGGGTGGGAGGGGTTTTGACTTTGTCCTGAGGCTGTGCGGGATCCTCCCTGGGTCCCCCAAGGAAGCTGCCTGAGTGGGGAGGGAGGGGCCACAAGTAACCAGGAGCAGGCCAAGGTTCCAGGGTTCAGCCCAGGACAGCCAGGCTAGGTGCAAGCCAACCCTGGGGGCTGGCCAGGGAGTGTGAGCTGTTGCAGTTTGGGGCGGGTGCCTTCCAGGCTCTGTGGGTCAGGGTCGTCTCCTGGCCCTTCTGAGGGTGCCACCCTGGCCTCCCAGCCTTTTGAGCAGGTGGGGGTTGGGTCTGGGCTCCACAGGGCTGGGCAGGAGGAGGCAGCTGTGAGATCCCAGACAGAGCCAGGAGAGGAGCAGGACAGATGGCAGGCAGGCATGCTGCATCGGGCTGGGATTGTGGGGTGCCAGCAGACAGGGGTGGAGTGGGGACTTGGGCATTCCTCACTCATTGCCTGACTGTCATGAGGGGCCTGGCTTTGGCTGGTGTTTCTGTCCCTTGAGGGTGTGGTATCTGAGGGCAGGGCCTGTGGCTCCACCCTGTGTGCTGCTCTGGGGGCCTGGAGGCCTGTGCCCCCGCCTCAGCCTGCCTTTGCCCTGCTGCACTTCTGGCCTGCCTCTTGCCCATTCGGGTACCTGCTTGGAGAGCACTGGGGTGGGGGCAGATCCTACCTTGAGTGACCACCACGTGCCCAGCAGTGAGCAGCAGGGGATCTACAGGAGCGTAGCAGGGTCCCATCCTGAAACTGACAGGAAATCCGTGAGTGTGAGGGTGGGACGGAGAAAACCCGGGAGGTGCATCGTTCCTTTGGCCCCCAGCCCCATCACCAGGGGACCCTGCCCTGCTCACTGTCTCCCAATGGCCCTACATGGGCAGCATCCTGCCTGGCTGTTGTGGTTGTGAGGCCGCAGCCTGAGACTGACCACACCAGGGCTTAGTGTGCTTAGTTCTGACCCGGGTGTCTGCCCCGCCAGCCTGGTGTAAAGTTGTCAGATGCTGTGGGCCATGCGAGGTCATATTTGCACCGTCAGTTTATCGGGGGCAGATGACCTGCTGGGGAGGGCTGCAACTGCTCCCCATCTCTCACCCCTGGTTGTCTGTTTCCCGGAGGGTACCGTTTGTAGGCACTGATGGGGGTTCTGGTTCTAGAGGAAGAGAGTATCTGAGCTCAGAGGGAGTGCAGCTCCACAAGTGTGCCCCTCTGTGCCGGCATGTGGCGCAGGCGTGCGTGAGCCCCTCTGTACAGATGCCTGCCTCACGCTGAGATGCCCACGGCCCAGGCATATCTCTCAGGAGCCCCCGAGAACCCTGACGGGAACCCAGAGCTGTTCTGCACAGAACACCAGGTCAATGATCTTGACTCTGTTTCTGGGAAGATTACCCATCTGTGGCTTCCAGAAAGCACCTCTTCCTTTTTCTGAAATTCACAGCCTTCTCCCCCGATCTTCTGTCCTCTGCTTTTCTCTGAGGTCAGAAGGAGAGATTTCCACACGGGCCCTTCGCCCTGGCCACAGGCCTGAGCTCCTGCATAGCAGCTGCTGTCCTTCCGCTTCTGGACTGGTCCACTCTAACCTGACCCTTTGGTAAAGTGTATGATGGACCCCCCCACTGCTGTTACCAGTATTGAGCCACGCTGGAGCTGCGGCCACCCACACAGCTATGGAAAGCCCCCAGGCCACAGCCAGGCAGGAGTTCCTCTCCGGGCTCTCTTCTTCCTCTGCAGGAGCTTCCAGGCCAGAGCCCCAAGGCTTCATGCTGCCCCCTGCCCCAGCTTTCTCAGGACATGAGGTGTCCCCTCCTTGCAGGCCCACCAGGCTGACTTCTGTGTCACACAGCAGCCTTCACTTCCGTATCTTTCTTTCTCTTTTAAAGGCATCACCTTCAACTGGAAGAAGAAATGAAAATACCACCTGTGCCTTGAAATCTTTCTGTTTCTAGACAGGGACATCCTAGGCACTTGGTGGTGGGGCCAGGGCTCCTGCCGGCCATAGCTGGGCTGTTGACCTGCAGGCCAGGTCCCTGCCTGCCACCGCTCTGCACCCCTCTGTGCTGGCGGCATCAGGGAGGGTCTGGGGAGATGCAGACTGGACATGTGGGTTGGGTGGGCCAGCAGGGGAGAGGGGCAGCGTAGGGTCCTGAGTCTGGGGGCAGGAGCAGACTGTGGTAGCAAGCATGGGTGAGGACCTCAGTTCCCCCACCTGCTGGCTGTCATCGGGGCTGGGACGAGGTCAGGTGTGTGACAGGGCACGGCACCAAGCCCAGCAGGTAGGAGGATTTGAGGACCTGTGAAGCTAGAAGGTCAAGCAGGGAATTCAGGATTTGGACACCCTCCTGGGATCAGCAGGTGTTCCTCCTCCATTGCTCTGCTGGTAGCACCAGGCTTCCCAGAAAAAGGCTTCTTTGGCAGGGCCTGGGAACCTCCTGGAGGGAGCAGGGTGACCAGCTTCTTTACTGAGCCCCACTGGGACAGCACACCTCAGGAAGAGGCCATCCTTGGTGCTCGTGGTGGGGAAGGGGAGCTGTGAACAAGGCTTCCCCCTGAGGCAGGGCTGTGGATGGGCAGTGGAGACTGGAGGCAGGGAGGAGCTACCCAGGCTTTGCCGCGTGTGGATGGCAAGCCCTCTAGAACCTGTGTGTGCTAGTGTCAAAGGGGACCCTCAGGGGGCTGGGCTGGGGAGGGGCCCCACCTTGACTGTGGTGATGAGAGAGGCAGGATGTGGGGCCCAGGAGGTGGCTCTGCCTTGGAGGTGCTGCTCATGAGGGACGGGGGCATCCTATGGCAGGCCTTTAGCCAGCGGAGCCTCAGAGTAGGGGAGAGAGGCGGGGCGGTGTGACTTGGGAAGCCAAGGCAAGAAATGGCTAAAGGAAAAGCGGGTGTCGCAGTGGCTGGGCCCAAAGGCTCCCATCCTGCTGTCCTGTGGCAGCAGCTTGAAGGGGCCCCAACCTCTTCTGTCTGCCCTTCCACCCCCTCCAGCCTCTGGGGCCCTGGGGCAGTGTATAGGCTGCAGGGGTTGGGAGCTGCCTCTGTTGTAGTGGCTGCAGCGCTGGTGGAACAGGAAGGTGTGTTGTTGGCTTCTCCTGGACCACACCCCCTGAGGGTGACACCCTCCCAACGACGAAGAGAGCTGCGCTTCTCAGTGCGTTCCAGATCTCAGGCTTCAGTGTCTCCAGCCTGGCCTTCTTGGCCACTCCACATGAGTCTGCCTCAGTGTGGAGGCTTCTTCCTGCACTTTCTGGGGGCTTTATTTCTGAAAGCAGAAGGCAGGCCTCGAACCCCAGGTGTTCTTGCTGGTGGAGGAGAGTGGAAAACACGCAGGCTTTGTGGGAAGACAGGACAGCACTCCTCCAGTGGATTGCCTGTGGAGCTGGGACAGGCAGCTTGCCACTCTTGTCAGGATGACTGTGGAGGGTGACTGGAGGGGGACGTCTAGAAGAAAGAGCAGGAGCACAGGCGCCCCTCTTCAGCTTGGTTTTGCACTAAAGGGACAGCAGAACCCAGAGGGCCTGGCTCTGTCAGCCCAGCCTCCAGTGCCTTCCAAAAGGAAAAACCACGCATGGTACGTAGGCACACACACACGCCGCACCACATACTTTTTATTGAAGTATACACGTGCTACAGACCATTTAAGTACAGAAAAGCTAAAAGAAGAAATTAAGTGGCACCCACAGTTTTACCTCCCAGACAGGACTGTTGCCTGGCCTGGTTCTCACTGAAAACCTGCCAGCGTAGAGCCCAGGAAGCCTCTCCTGGCAGCCAAGGGTGTGGCCTTGCAGTCACGGCAGCCTGCCTGCTCTGGCCACCAATGTCTGCATTTTTTAGACCCTGGGGTCCTGACTGCATCTCAGGCCGCAGTGCCTTGGGCTCCAGTGGGGTGTCTCGGTGCTGGTATTGTAGAGTTTAAGCACCGCCCCAGAGCTGTGGTGGAGGCTCAGTGTGCTGCTGTAACAGAAATACTGGAGATGGGTGGCAAATAAACAACAAGTTTATTTTCATAGTTCTGGAGGCTGGAAGTCCAAGATTAAGGCACTGGCAGATTGTTCTGTATCTGGTGAGGACCCTCTTCCTGGTTTGTAGACAGCTGTCTTCTTACTATTATGTCACATGGTAGAGGGGGCGAGGGGATTTTCTGGGGTGTCCTTTCTAAGGGTACTAATCCCATAAGGAGGGCCCTGTCCTCATGACATTATCACCTTCCAGAGGCCTCACTTCCTAAGACCATCCATCACCCTGGGAGTTAGGGCTTCAGGGTATGGGTTTTCAGGAGGCACAAACATTTAGCCTATAGTGCCCAGCATTCTTGCCTAGCTACGGAGTGCAGATGGCGAGGTAGGGTGGGGTACTGTATCCTCTGCAGGCCTACTCCCCCCACTCATGGCAGCTTTTTTGCCCCTTAACTTTGTAGGGTCACAGCCTGTGACTGTCATTCCATTTGGGGGAATCCCAGGACCCAGGGCAATGCTGCTGCTGTCCATTTAGGGAGGGGAGGCTGACACTGCTTTCCCCGTGAGCCACCTGTGCAGATTACAACATGTTTCCCCAGAGCATGGGATGGACTGATGCTGGCTGGGCCACATGGGAGGAGGGTGCCCTGTCAGGCAGCAGTGGTACAGCAGTGCTGTCTTCAATGGAACGGCCACCATGCTGAGGACCTGGGGATCTGGAGGGCGCTTGCCTCGTTCTGCACTGACCCTCAACATGAGCCTCTGGGACCCAGTCTGCTCCAGCTGGTGCCAGCCTGTGGTTAGTTACCTTGCCTCTGATACTTCACTGCCCTGGCTGCGTGAGCGCAAGGACAGTGCTGTGCTCTTAGTGCCTAGCATGCAGTGGGGAGGAAGTAGGCTGGTGTCTGCAGAAGTCCTCCGGGCCCATGTGAGGTGAGTATGGGCCAAGCCTGTGCCCCTGTGCCTGTGACCCAGGCTGGGAGCAGGGGGCTTCAGGTCCTCAGGCTGCTTTAAGCCTGTTTCTTTTGGGCCTGGAGGGCTTCCTGGGGGAGGGGGTTCACAGCTTCCAGGTCCCCTCCTGCCAGTGTGAACTTGGGTGTGAATTAATGAAAAGCAGATGAGCTCAGATGTCCCTGGAATTCCACATGAAGTTGAATGGTATAATGTAACCAGCCATGTGTTCTTGGCGGAACCAAAAGTACTCAGAGTGTTGCTGAAGCTGCCAAGTCCTCAGAGTAGCCTAGCCTTTGCTGCATTTGTGCTTCATGGGATGAATCCCATTTCATGAGATGATGTGCTTTTCTCCACCGAGTGAAGCCCTAGAGAAAATGGCCCCTAACCCCTGGCCATTACAGACTTAAAGAGTAATACAGCATGCGGCCCCTGTTTTTAAGCCAATATGCCCATTATAGGGCAGGAAGGGGCCAGGGTCTGCCCCATTCATGGTAGGATATTGGGCACCCTGGACCCACAGATCCTGGACAGAAAGATGAAGCTTTGGGATTGGGGAGGGAGGGGATGGCCCGAGCAGGCCCCCCAGGATGCGGGGCACCTGGATGCTGACCACATTGGTCCCTTGTTCAGAACCTCTCCCTAGCTCTCCTCTGCCTGGGCCTAATGAGAACGATGGTCTGTCAGCTGAGCAGATGGACACCTGTGAACTTCATCTCATTACAGATCTCAAAGGAGGGAGTCTATGTGGTTCTGGGCAAGGATGTTCCACTTCGCTTCTGTCTTCACCAAACTCTTAAAATTTGAAGTGTAGGAAATTTTGCCCCTGCAGGGTTCAGGATAAAGGAAATGACATCCAAGCCTTGGTTATTTGTACCTGTTCCATCCACTGGGTATTTAGAGAAAGCAGTTTGGCATGTAAGGTGTTCTCTGGCCCAACTTCACCCCCTTTTTTGGTGAAGTCTGGGACTTGCACAAGGACTGGCTCTTTGGCTCAGCTTTCAGACCTTGAAGGATCCGCAAGGAAGCTTTGGTCTGGGAACAGTCCTTGAGAAGGGCCTTAGAGGTGGCCATGCCAGTGGAGAAGGTGAGGCTAAGCAAGCTCTTGAGGTACGCCCATGGCCAGGACAGAATGCAGGCCCGGCACTCTTCGCCCAGGCACCTTCTGGGCAGCAGCAGTTTTTTGAGTAAGTAAGGAGCCTAATGTTAAATGGCCTTTGTGTAAGAACATGATAATGATGGTGAGAGCAGGGAGGCTGGGAGGGAGTGTGTGGATGGACATCCGAGTAAGAGTTCCCCAGTGTCTCCAGGAACCACTTGCTTTGTAAAATGACCCAAATCCACCATCCCTGGACCTGGTGCAGATTCTGAGTTGGGCCAAGGCCTGGGAAACCTGAGTTGGGAAGTCTTTGCTCAGCCCATATCATGGACTTGCTTTTGGTGCTCTGGGCTGGGGTCAGATTTGTAAGTGTGTTCCTGTTGTAAGAAGTTGCCTTGCCAAAAGATCATCATTTGAGTGCCTGGCATTTGTTTTTATTTCTGCTTGTGAAAGTCAAGCATGTTAATTAAGGATGATTTGAGAAACAGGAAAGTATCAAGAAAAATTAATAAAGAGGAAAATCAGTAACTTTAATCCCACCACTCACAAGTCACCACTGTTAAAACTTGGGATCATTCCATATAAGTCATTTTCTGTTCTACATTTTCCTGCTTTAACATCCTGTCAGGCTCATAACCCAAAAGCACTGACTGGTTTCTAACCTGGTCTGAATGGTTGCCCTGTGTGCCCTCGTCTTGCACTGAGCTCCAGTGATTGGCTGTCCTGGGACAGCCGTCCACCTCATTCTTTTCAGGGGGAGTTCCCAGGAGCCTGCAAAGGAATGTGCATTTTCAGGGCAGGTTGCTTCTTTTCAGAAAGGAAGGATGAGTGTGCTACCCACAAGCAAGGCATGAGAGTGCCCAGGTACGCACCCTGGCAGGGAGAGTGGGTGGGTGGCTGTTGGATGTCTAAAAGGGTTTTGCATGCCGGGCGCGGTGGCTTATGCCTATAATCCCAGCACTTTGGGAGGCTGAGGTGGGCAGATCATGAGATCAGGAGTTCAAGACTACTAGCCTGGCCAACATGGTGAAACCCCGTCTCTACTAAAAATACAAAAATTAGCTGGGTGTGGTGGCGGACGCCTGTAATCCCAGCTACCGAGGAGGCTGAGGCAGAGAATTGCTTGAACCCAGGAGGTGGAGGTTGCAGTGAGCTGAGGTCACGCCACTGTACTCCAGCCTGGGCAACAGAACGAGACTCCGTCTCAAAAAAAAAAAGGGCGGGGGGTTTGCAGTGAACAGAAGTCACTGTTTAAGTAGAGTTTACACACAACAACAACAAAAGGGTTTTGCAGTGAACAGGCTGCCCTGGACGTGGGAGCTTCAGACTGTTCCAAATAGGCCTCCCCTGGACCGTCAGATCTTGGAGGCTTTGTGATCCAGCCTTGGATGCTGGGTCCTGAGATCTTGCAGTCCAGGGAAAGGTGAGATTGTCTCACAGCAGAGACCTGGCCTGCTGCAGGCCACGCTCAGGGGTTTCTACCTCCCTCAGTCCCAGTGTCTGCCTTACAGGCTCTCTTGGTCCCGCTCAGAATGCACAGACCTGACTGTACCAGTGAGAAAGGACAAGCTGTGTGAGCTCTGCCTGGCCCAGGTGTGGGCTGGCCATGGGCTCCATGCCTGCCTTCTCCATGGGCCATGAGATCGGCCAGCAGCCTCAGCAGCTGCTGAGATTAGCGTCTGTATGTGGTGCCACTTGGTGTGCCTCTGGCTCCTGGCCCTGTGCTGGCCCCATGGAAGGGCCTGTTAGCATCTACTCTCTCGTGGGGACAGGAGCAGTATCTTCAGGGCTGGGTCTACCGACCTGGTCTGTTCATTTCCAGCCTCCTGTGTGCTTCCCAGCTCTGAATTATGACCACTGGGCTGATTTATTTCTTCTGACATTTGCAAACTGTTAGGTGGCAGAGATCAATGAATAAAAACTTAATAAAAGGCTATATTTAGGCTGGGCGCGGTGGCTCACGCTTGTAATCCCAGCACTTTGGGAGGCCGAGGCGGGCGGATCACGAGGTCAGGAGATCGAGACCACGGTGAAACCCCGTCTCTACTAAAAATACAAAAAATTAGCTGAGCGTGGTGGCGGGCGCCTGTAGTCCCAGCTACTCGGAGAGGCTGAGGCAGGAGAATGGCGTGGACCCGGGAGGCGGAGCTTGCGGTGAGCCGGGGTTGCGCCACTGCACTCCAGCCTGGGTGACGGAGCGAGACTCCGTCTCAAAAAAAATAAAAATAAAAATAAAAATAAAAGGCTATATTTAATCTCATGCATCCCAGGCTGAGCCAAGTTCCCTTAGGATTGAGCATCACCAGATAGAACCCAGAGACCACTGGCATTGGGACCTCCAGGGTGGCTACTTGGAGTTTTTGTGGGGAGGGCAGTTTCTTGACCGTGGAGCATGATGAGGCTAGACCCACCTCCCCGTCTGTCTGTAGCCACCATGCAGCCCACCTAGGCTGTGGGCTCTGTTGATGTCACCTTGGAGTGTGCGGCTTGCTCTGGGTGGGCCTTCCAGGGGAGGAAGGACTGCAGAGGTGGTGACAGGGAAGGGACTCTGGGCCAGGGGACTGGGCTCAAGGGTGGCTTCACATCTGCTGACTTTGTGGCCTGATTTCCCGGTCTGTGACTTAGGGAGTTTTGCTGGAGATATCAAAGCAGGGGCTTGTGGCCCTGGTCATCCAGTAGTTACTGGGGGTGTTTACAGTCGCCTGTGCTGGGCCTCCCCTGGAGAGGAAGTCACGCCCACGTTAAGTGCGTGGGAAACCTGTCCCAGGCGTTCTGTAACCGTGGCTGCAGGTGCTCTGGGTGTTGCCTCCTGGCTGTAGAGGGCCCCCTTGTGAAGAGGGGAGCTCCAGGTCGGGGGGCCTGGGCTGGGCAAAGTCCCTGCCATCTGGCCTGCCCACTTGGGGCTGGCCATGTTGGGCCTGGTCCCACCAGGGCTTGGGCTGCTTCCAGATCTGTTTTCATTTTCAATTCCCTTTATTGCTAAAACCACCTCGGGGCTGCAGAGAACAAACTGTTGTCCTCAGCTGACCTCAGATTCCTGGCCTCAATTGTTTGCCTCTCGCTAATTTTAACTTCTGATCATTTCCACCCTTATCCTCCCCCCAAAGGGAGACACAGACCAAGAATAGCTGCTGGGAAGGGGGGCTGCGGTGGCTGTGGCCAGAGTTCCAACAGTGAGCTGGCAGGGCTGTGGGGTTGCTGGTTGTGGCCAAGCCTGGGGCAGGGGGCTCTCGGCAGGCAACCCCCACACCCTTCCCCTCTCTCACCGAGGACCCTGTACTGTAGGCATGGGCTTCAGAGGAGAAGAGGACTCCGCTGTTCCTTCTTTTAAACAGAAACCAGGCTGCTTCTGGGGAAAAAGTACATCTCCACGGCCCTGCCTAGCTTGAAGACCCTTGAGAGTCCCTAACTTCCCTGAACCCTTCAGACTCCAGGACCCAGGTTGTAGTGTGGGGTCAGACGTGGCACTTGACTACAGCCAGGCCCTGGAGACAGCGTCAGTGTGGAGGCCTCAGCAGGCCTGTCCAGTCCCTACCCAGCTTGGCCTCGGAGCCTGGCACAGCTCTGCCTTCCCAGTGAGTGTCAGGCTGTAGTTGACTGACAGCAATGTCCAGTCCAGGACATCAGCCCAGGCCTGCAGGATGGGACCTTGCCTGCCTGGGGCAGGCAGAGAAGCAGCTGACCAAACCCCAAACCATGGTGTGCTGGTGAGCCGGCCTGGGGAGAGCCAGAGGAGGGATGGGCTGAAATCCAACGAGGAGGAGTGGCCTCTGGGCGGGGCCTGGGGTTGCAATCCCTGTCCATATATTAATAGTTTTGTATTTTTTGTTTTTGTTTTTGAGATAGAGTTTCACTCCTGTTGCCCAGGCTGGAGTGCAGTGGCGCAATTTCAGCTCACTGCAACCTCTGCCTTCTGGGTTCAAGCAATTCTCCTGCCTCAGCCTCTCAAGTAGCTGTGATTACAGGCACCCACCACCACTCCCAGCTAATTTTTTGTATTTTTAGTAGATACAGGGTTTCACTGAAATATTGGCCAGTCTGGTCTTGAACTCTTGACCTCAAGTGATCTGCCCACCTTGGCCTCCCAAAGTGCTGGGATTACAGGTGTGAGCCACCACACCCGGTCATATTAATAGTTTTTAAACTTCTGTTTGGAGAACTTCAGACAGATGCCCACGTCTTCAGGATACCCGCATTTTCAGCACCTGCTAGCCCCTACAGTCTTACCTCTGCCCCTCCCCCACTACTGTCCTCACCAGTTGTTTTGAAGGAAATCCCAGATGCAATATCAATTTGTCCATAAATATTTTAGTGCCTTACATCTTCAAATGAAAGCCTGATACGTCTAATTTTAATACTGGGCTAACAGTAAGTGTGGAGCGAAGAATCCAAAGCCTGAAGTCACGCCACATGACTTGGTATTGGGAATTGTGTGGGTCCAGCCCTAAAACCCCCGAGCTTGGGGTTGGAGCCACCATTTAAAGAAGTAATGGAGCCCATCTTGCCATCCCTCAGCCTGGAGTTACAGCTAGTCGTAGGTAAAAAGAAGGCAACCAGGACAGAGGTGTTTATGAGATCAAAAGCAACAACAACCAAAACAATCAACAGTGCTACTAAGGTAACACAGATAGGTCAGGAAGAGGCCAGGTGCTCAGTAAGTGTCTCCTGTGGATGGTCCCTCACCTCCCCTGAGCAGAAGGGCAGGGTGTCATCTCCACATGCCTTGGGGAGGTGGCAGGGCCAGCACTCTCCGATGGCTTCTGAAGAGGAGCTCCTAGGAGAAGAAAGTGATTGATGCTCTAAGGAAAGGCTGGACTGCCGAGAACGCTATACCCATCCCATTTTGTAAATTATATTAAAAATTGTATTAGAGTAGTGCATGTGGTAATACACATGTATTAGCTTAAGGATCCAGTTATTCTGTACGTTCATTGTGATAAGCAGGTCACCCCCACCCTCTGCCAGCTTCTTCAGCTACTGCCTTTGGTATTTACCTTTCCCAGCTCGATAATGTGCTCATAGGGGCTCTTCTTGATGGTAGAAGAGTGTTAGGCATTATCTCCTGACTTCCCATGATGGCACATGAGCGCCTGCAGGTACCCTTCCCCCATCCATGTGATAATTGGATATTTAGGATGGAGCCAGCATGCAGTATTTTGGGGATCATGACAGTAAATGCTAGTTGCAGGTGACCCATACGTTACACGTGTTTCTTTCCCTTAGACTCAATAGTTGCCGTTTCTGCTTGGTTTTCCCAGTGCTGTTGTCCCCACGCCGCCAGCCCCCCAGTTGTCCCCACACACCCAGTGTGGCCTGCTCCATGTGGCCTGGATAACATCTTTGTGGGGGTTGGCTGTCATCCTGGGACCCCTCCCCTACCATCCAGGCCCCACTTCCTGGAGCCCCTGCCGTCTGCTGCTTGGCAGAGCTCCTGCTGCATAGCCTCCTGGAAGGGGTGCACTGGAGGCCATTTTTCCTTTCCTTCTGACTTTTATTTTAGGTTCGGGGGTACATGTGCAGGTTTGTTACATGGGTAAATTACATGTCACGGGGTTTGATGTTCTTATTATTTCATTATCCAGGTAATAAACATAGTACCCGATAGGTAGTTTTTCAGTCTTTCACCTTCCTCCCTCTCTGCTCAAGTAGGACCTGGTGTCTGCTGTTCCCTCCTTTGTGTCCCTGTGTACTCAGTGTGTGGCTCTCATTTATAAGTGAGAACGGGCTGGGCACAGTGGCTCACACCTATAATCCCAGCACTTTGGGAGGCCAAGGCAGGTGGATCACCTGAGGTCAGGAGTTCAACACCAGCCTGACCAACATGGTGAAACTCTGTCTCTACTAAAATACAAAATTAGCCGGGCATGGTGGCGGGCGCCTGTAATCCCAGCTACTCAGGAGACTGAGGCAGGAGACTCACTTGAACCCGGGAGACAGAGGTTTCAGTGAGCCCAGATCGCGTCACTGCACTCTAGCCTGGGCGACAGAGCGAGACTCTGTCTCAAAAAATAAGTGAGAGCATGCAGTGTTTGGTTTTCTGTTCCTGCGTTAATTCACTTAGGAGAATGGGAGGCCTTTGTTTTAAGGCTTATATGTCTGGAAATGTCTTGATCCTGGCCCGAGGTTGATTCATGTTTCTCTGGGTTGAATCATAGGTGGGAATGGTTTACTTGTGGGGTTTGGAGCTCTGATGTTGCTGTGGAGAAGACTGAAGCTGTTCTGATTCTGGCTGTGTCCACCTGCCGGTCTCTTTGCCTCTCAGGGTCTTTTGGGCTTGTGCCCTACGTGCATGGAGGTGCTTGGCCAAGCTCTGTCCTCTGCAGCGGGCCCTTCGGGTGGCATCTGGAAAACATTCTTGCCACTTTCTTCATGATCACCTCACCTCCTGTGTTCTCAGGGCTCCCTGCAGTTCCTTTTATTTGGAGCTGTTGGACTGATCTTACATTTTCGTATTTTTTCTCTCTTACCCATCCATTTGTATTTTTGCTCTGTTTTCTGTGTAATTCTCTCAGTGTTCTCTCCCAACCCTGCTATTGGGATTTTTATTTCTACCACGTTTCCTTCTGTATCTTTACTTTCAAACTCAGGTTTCTAAGCCTCCCTTTTAAAGGCATATGCGGTTCTTGCTTCCGCCAGGCTGTCTGTGCGGTTGAGGATGTTAGTGACAGCTCTGGAAATCTTCTCCTTGCGTGGCCTCTGTTCCCTCCGCATCACCTGTCTCTGCTCCTTGGTCTGGGTCTCTCGCCCACCCACGTCAGGCTCTTCTGCGTTGTCTGCTGATCCTTGATGTCTGGTGACACGGCCCAGAGAGCCTCGAGCTAGGTGGGGACTCCTGGATGCCCATCGGGCTCAGCGATGGTGGCCTCCTTTGGGTGGTCTACTGGGCCATCTCCTTCAGGGTTTTCCCCGAAGAGGAGTGTTCTGCTCCTGCCTGGCTGAGGGAGGGTGGTCCTGCTGCCACACTGGGAGAGAAGCTCGGAGGCAGCACTCAGTGAGCGGGCTGTTCCCCACACCCCTGTTCTGGAGGCTGCCGCACTCTGAGCTGGGTCTGGAGTCCTCAGTCCAGAGCTCCCTCCTGTGTAGACCCTCTCAGAAAGTCAGCCTCTGGTCCCTGGCAGGTGCAGGAAGGGCAAGCAGCCATCTGTAAGGTGAGGAAAGACCTTGTGTCCACAGCTGCTTTATCTGATGTTCAGATGCCCCCCACCAACTGCACCCCCACCCCGCCAGAGACTCCTGAGCCTTTGTGGGGAAACGTGGATTGCTTCCTTGCCTTCTCTGCTGTCTTTCTAATTTCTTGCTTCCAGATTATTTTTGTTATTCTCTTTCCCTTTTGCTTTGTCTGTTAAAATCCACTTTCTTTCATTGTAGTGGGATCTGGGGCTGGAAAGGTGGTGGGTGCCTGTGCCTGACCTGCTGTCTTTATCCAGAGTTCCTGTTAGGCCTTTGGTCCAGTGCAGGAGGTCTGGGGAGAGAGGAGGGTAAGGTAAGCAGTAGGCAGCGGGTGGCTGAGTTGTCCAGCTGCTGGGCAGCCAGCATCTCCTTTGTTCTTGCCCAACAATGTTATCCAGGAGTTTGCCAGAGATACACCCAGCAATATCCTGGAAGCAACTGAAGGCAGCTCACAAGAAGACAGTTGTGCAGAGGAAGGAGAGGGTCCAAATGTAAGGTTGGCAGGTTGACTGTAGTACAGCTGCGATTGTCTGCATTCTTACAGTTTCCGTCAAAACATCGTTTTCCCAGGTGGCTGGTCCGCTCCCCTGTGGTTAACATGCTTGCAGTAATGGATGAGAGCTCCAGTTGCTCCACCAGCATTTAGTATTGTCAGTGTTTTGGATTTTAACCATTCTCATAAATGTGTATAGTGATATCTCATTGTTGTAATTTGAATTTTCATAACAAATGACACTGAACACCTTTTCACACAGTTGTTTACCATCTCTCTATCTTCTTTGGTTGAGTGTTCAGATCTTTTGTTCATTTTTTAAATTGGGCGTTTGCTTATTGTTGAGATTGAGTTCTTTATGTATTTTACATACAAGTTGCCTTTACTTTTGATCAGCCTCAAATGAAGAGCATTTTTATCAGCTAAATAAACCTGGCTGTGTAATTGTAGATTCCAGCCTCATGTTCCTGTCTTGCCGTGTGTTTCAGAAAATCTCTGAAGAGGTGCATAGGAATGTCATCCCTGGGCTGTCACCAGCCGTCAGGGCTGTGTTGGTGTGCAAGCAGTCACATTGCCTCCCGATGCCCAGAACAAGGGTGGTAACCGCACACTGGCTTCTGAAGCCAGGGAACATTCCCTTCAAGATGGCAAAGGAAAGGTGGGGGCAGTGGGGTCATCTGGACATGTGTCACCCCGCTGTGCTCAGGGAAGATGCTTCTGGCTTCCCTTGGGAGGCAGCTAGTGATGAAGCTCTCACAATGGAAAGGAAATGGAAATGTGTTCTTTGGTTTCAGCTCTCATGAGTCCACAGGTAGCACCGTTCATCTGGAGAAGGCCTTCACTTGCACAATCCATGGTCTGGAAGCTTCTGTGGCAAGGGGCCGATATATGTCTCCCTACACATCCATTCGGGAGCAACAAGGGTTGTGGCTCAGGTGTGCGTGAAGGAGAGAAGCTCCAGAGTCCTTGTCTCAGGTGGCTTCTGGCCTTCTGTTGGCAGAAACCATTGGTATTCTATTATTGCTGTTTTTAAAAGGGACCTTGAGAACGGAAATTTTCAAATGTGTTTTGTAACCCTTAGCAAAAGGAGAGCAAACACTTTTATGAAATTCTGGCATGTAGTCCTTTTAACCTTTCCAGGCAGTATACTGGTGTATGCAAACTAGTTCTATTCCCTTCTTAGGGGTTGGGGTGCTGGGTTCTGTGGAAGCAGTCCCAGTTGTGAGCTGGAGCTTGGGTGAAAGGTGTGTGTGTGTACATACACCACTTTGTTATATAGTGTTATTGCATTAATTCCGACTGTCCAAAGTGATTCATTTGATGAAGACAGAAATGCAGAAAGGACAGTCACACACAAATCCCATCTTCCTGAGGTAACCTCTGTTTCCTTCCTGCAATTAGAGCTCTGGCATATGCATTTCATGTGTGCATTTGAGGGTGGGCCTCAGCCACTTGGTAGTCTGTTTTCTTCCCTGTCCATGTTCCCAGGGGCTGTTTATGAGCAGCTCACGTCGGTGGTTCAGAAGAACATTCGAGAGAGACAGCTGGGCTGGCTCCATGTGCTTACTCTCCCTCGTCCACCCCATCCAACAGATTGTGAAGCCTGGTTCCAGTAACCTTGGGGATGACACCGAGGAGCGCTGAGCCCTCCACCCCCCATGTTGTGGTCCTGGGGGAGGGAGGCAGGCAGGACACAGGACAGGCTTCCTGCCCCAGTGGCTCCTCCCAGCTCTTGCTAGCCTTCCTTAGCATCAGGCAGACCTAGGTAGCCTCAGGTCTTGGAGTCCCATACAGAGCTGTTGCAGAGGGGTCACTCCAACCTTGAAGCTTCTAGGGGCCTGGCCGTGGGATAGTGCAGAGTGTGGCACTGCTTTTCTTCCCGGCTGGTGTCCCTGGGGTTAGCTCCCTTAAGGTTAGGGCCCTGTTCTAGGCTAGGACAGGGAAGGGCATAGGGAACAGGGCCAGCAGGATGCAGGGAGGAAGGTAGGGGCACGGACATGCAGCAGGCAGGCCTGTGCCAGGAAGAGGGTGGGCTTTGTCTCCCGAGGAGAGGTAGCCCCCCAGAGCACTGGTCTCCCCACATGGCAGGCAGCAGGGCTCTGTTTCAGGCCCTCTCCAACGCACTTAGGCTGCGACAAGCCTGAGCAGGATGTAGGGGGCTACTAGACCTGTGGGCAGGGCTGAGGGACAGGGCCTGGGGCTGCCAGGTCACCTGTTCTCTGCAAGAGCTTTTTTTTTTTTTTGAACACAAGGGCTTTCCCAAAAGATAGGGGGTAACTTGCTCCTAGCGGGCAAGACCGAGAGCCCCTGGTGGCTCCATGGGCCTGGGCTGCTACAGGAGAGGCCTGGGGGCTTTCTAGCTCCTCCCTGGGGGTCTGGAAGTTCTTAGCAGAAGCCCCGGGTACCGTTCACCTGTTCCAGAAAAAACAGATCATTGTCTAATTTGTTGTTGTTGTTTTGCCTCGGCTCCCTCAAAAACCGAAGGCGTTTTTTAGGCCCGTCGTCCAAATTACAAGCTTATTTTAACTCAGATGTATTTGCTTTGTGAAACCAACCCTGAAGAATATATTGTTTTGTTATATTCTGCTGGAAACCTGGCCACCTTTTTCCTGAGAAAACTGAGCCTGCTGTGCACCTGGAGCCGGCCAGGTGGCAGGTGCTGGGCCTGGAAGAGGAGCCTGCCCGAGGCTCCTCCAGGGCTTCTGAGTGCCATTGTTTTGAGTGCGCTGCCTGGTGGCGCTCAGCCCTTCCCAGGGAACTGCCCGGCTCCTTCCTCAGCTGCAGCCTCCTGCTGCAGGGGAGCTGGGGACCGTGGAGGTCCCCCACAGGTCCTCAGGCCCACATGCCCCCAGCCTGGGCAAGCCTGCAGTGAAATAGGCCTCGTAGAGCCTGGCTGTGGGGGCAGCAGGGGCCCCGGGGTGCAGAGGGTAGCCCTACCGCACTGTGGGTGGGTGCCTCTGCTTGCTCCTCCTGGAACGTGAATGTGGGCAGCAGTGTTCCTGTTCCATGCTGGGGAGGGGCTGTGAGAATGTCTTTCTTCCCAGTGGAGCCTAGCCTCAGGCCCACCCTTCTGGGTGTGTTACCTTGGTGAGGTCACTTGGTTCCTCACCTCTGACAAGGGTTTCACATCAACACTTTCCTGTCTTTCCGGGTTGGTAGAGTCAGATGAGCCCAGTGCAGGCCAAAAGTAAAAGCTGCGCCCCTGTAAAGAGTGTACATGCAGCTGTTTGTGCCATTGTCTGTCGCAGAGCTTAGCAGGGTGGGGTCCCTGCAGGCAAGGTCCCCCGCAGGAGGCACAGAAGGAGAGGGCAGGGGGAGGAAATGAAGGCTGGGGGAGGGGAGACACAGGAAGAGGAAGTGGGCCACGATGGTTGCCAAAGGCTCTGCAGACAGGGGCCCCTTCCTCAGTTGCCTAGAGAGCCAGCTGGGAGCACGGGGCCCTGGGGTGCAGAGCTGGGGCTGGCTGTGCAGGTGCTTGTTCGTGTCAAGGAGCAGTTGGACTTCTCTATGAGATTCTGCAGATCTCCCCTGTGACTGCCAAGGCTGGTGCCCCCCACCCCAGACGTCACAGCCAGAGGCAGGCCCAAGTGGCCTTTCCATACTGTGTCCCTTTCCCTACCCGCCACGTGCTCTGCCCTCTTTCTTCCCTCCCTACCTCCTTCCTTTTCTCTTTTGGTGCAAGAGAAAACCCTTTCCCAGTAGTCCACAGATTCCCTGGTTCCCATTCCTCATGAGCCCCTACAGCGGCACTTGGGATCTGCATCCTAGTGGCTGGACGGACTTGGCTCTCCTAGCTGCCAACACCTGCCCTATCCACCTGGGCTAATTTTCAGCCCACAGTGGTGCCACAAAGTGGTCTTATGGCAGGAGTGTGGTATTCAGGAGCCTGAAGGGGGCTTCTGACATGGAATTACAACTCTGGAACTGCTTCTGTTTAAATCCTTTGCTGAATATTTGTCACCCATAGCCTTTTAAGTCTGACCCATTCTAAGCTGCTGGGCCTGTCAAACAATTTATCAGGGAGGGCCCTCCTCCAATAGGACAGTTTGCAGCATGACCCAGGGGCTCTAAAGCCCTGGAGCCCTGCCCTGGGAGCATCTCCTACAAAGCTAGATTGGACTTTATTGCTATTTTTGAGTTTCTCATCCTGGAAGCCACTGCCCAGCACATTCTGAGGAGAATCTGCCTGGGCGACCATTGTTATTTTAAGAGAGCTCTTGGGGTAATATGAGGAACTGTGATTTGAAATAGGGAATGCAGAATGGGGCCAGTAATGTGCCCAGAGTGTTGAATGTCTGATTTTTAAATTGGCATTATTGATGGCTAGCATTTTCTAGTTTGCTATGGATTTTTTGTTTTGAATTTAACTTTTTGAGTAGGAAATGCATTTGTGTGTTTCAGAATCTAAAAGATGTAAGTAGTTTCCCCAGGGAAAATTCTGTCAACCTTCCCTGTTCTCCATCTGCTCAGTGTTCCCCTGGGTGATGTCTGTTCCTACTTTACTAGGGACCCTCTCTCTGCACATACAGGCCAAGGCGCACGTAGATCCTTGCTGGTCATCTCTCCTCAACCTTGTTTTCCTCTCTCAGCTTGGAGATCTTTCCATATCAGTTTGTAAAGAACTCATTCTACTTATTTGCGATAGTGTTCTGTTACATGCGCGTTCCATAATTTATTTGACAGGCCCTAGTGGAAGGACATGAGTTGTTTTCAGGTTCCTGCTGCATTGACTAATCAGGAGCATATTCCATTTTGTAGGTGTGCAAATGCGTTTGTAGGCTAGGATGTCAAAAGTTCAGATCTGGGTAAAAGGGTGTGCACATTTCTAATTTTAATAGGTATTGCCAAATTGCCCTCCATGGAGGTTGTAGCAGTTTGTACTCCCATCAGCAGAGAATGCCTGCTTACCTGCAGCCTCACCAAGGTGATAGCTACCAAGCTGCATTTCAGTGTGTTTCAATTGCCGTTAGCTCCTGATGGATGAGGTGGAGTATCTTTTCAGGCACTTGAGAGCCATTTGTAGTTCCTTTTTTATGAAATGGCTTTGCCCATTTTTCTGTTGGATATTTTTCTTTTTAAAATTCCTATGAGCTCTTTCTGTATTGGAGATTAGCCGTTTGTGATAGGAGCTGCAAATATTTTTTCTCTCAGTTTTGCCAGTTATCTCTTGCCTTTGTTTATGATGACTTTGTTCATGGAGAAGTATAGTATACTTTTTTTGTGCAGTCAAATTGATTGATTGATTAATTGTGACTGAGTCTCACTTTGTCACCCAGGCTGGAGTTCAGTGGTGTGATCTCGGCTCACTGCAGCTTCTGCCTCCCACACTCAAGTGATGCTCCTGTCTCAGCCTCCTGAGTAGCTGGGATTACAGGCGCCCGCCACCACGCCCGGCTGATTTTGTATTTTTAATAGAGACGGGGTTTCACCATGTTGGCCAGGTTGGTCTTGAACTCCTGACCTCAGGTGATCCTCCTGCCTCGGCCTCCCAAAGTACTGGGATTACAGGCGTGAGCCACCATGCCCAGCCTTTAGTCTTCTTTTATGGTTTGTGGACTTTGATTCATAGAAGGAACTTCTATCTTACAGTTTTCTCCTAGAATGTTTGTGGTTTTATTTTTCATATTTGAATCTTTGACCCATTTAGAATTTATCCTGATGTAGGGTAGGAAGAATGAACCCAACCTTTCCAGATGCTACCGAAGTGTCCTGATAACAAGTGTTGACTGCTCCCTGCCCTAGGGGTTCGAGATGTCACTCCATCCTATGCACAGTTACCACTACCTTTCGTTCTAATTCTGCCATTTCTGCTGGGCTTCACTGGCCAGTAATCAGCTTATGAAACTGTTGAATCCTGGTGGTCTCATTTCCCCCACGTCATTGTTTTGCAGGATTTTTTCTGGCTATTCCTGTGTGTTTTTCTTTATGAATTATTAGGATCAAGTTATCCTATTCGAAAACAAAGCAAAGCAACAAGAAAAATGCCTACTTTAAAAAATATCTTCGCATGCATTGTAGAAATGTGGAGACACACATTTGCCCAAGGAGGATTCTCTCGTTGAAGCAGTGTTCCCTCCGACACTGTGGCAGTCTCCAGCCAGGCTTCAGCACCCTGCCAGCTCTTGCATGTGAAGAGTGGGTAGTAGTGTGTGATCAGCGGCACTAGACCAGAGCGCCTGGGACAGGGTACACCTGCCCCCCATGTCCCTTTTACTACTGGGCGGCTCACAAACATGCTTTCTGGGGCCCCTTGGCCCATAGGTGATAACACTGTTATCTCCTCCAAGCACCACTGTGCAGCAGGCATGTGCCCCACGTATTCTCCCACTTAACGCTCACAGTGACTGAGAAACAGGCTGGATGACAATCCTTGAGGCATCAACAAAGGAGTGGAGGTGGAGCAGGGTGTTTTCTTGCCACAGGCAGGTTCCAGCTGTGGCTCTAGCTCTGGCGCCAGCCAGCTGAATGACAGCTCACTCTCTCCTCCTGGGCCTCACTTCCCTTACCTGCTCAGTGGGTGGGTAAGAGCTTCCAACCTGGACTTCCTGGGAGGCCGTGTGCATGTCAGCTCCATGTGGCTTAATAAACCACTAACATTCCTAGAGATGAACAGGACAGCCAAATGGCCTCCTAAGGAGTTAGGAAGTCCACCCCCCACCACAGAGGCCAGGCCTTTCTGCCACCCCCGAGGCTGTGTGCCTGAGTTTCATTGGAGGCCAGCGGTTGATCAGCCCCTGTGTTTCACCGTGTGCCGAGCTGCTCCAGAACAGGAGGGTGAACAGGCTTCCCTGGAGTGAAAAACATGGCAGTCTTGAGGTTGGGAGCTAGAAGTGGCCCCAAACCAGTGCCCACAGGGCAGAGCTGTCCATCGGTGAATGACAGCCCACTCACTGGTGGGGAATAGCCGGAGACTGGGGACAGTGGCCTGGGAGCCTGAGGGCAAGCAGTTTCTCTTTGGAAGGCTCTCCCTGTGCCTCCCTTTGAGTCTGACCAGCCCTGCCCCTGCCATTGCCTCCAGATAAACACCCGCATGGACCCTTGCGCTGCAGAGGTCTGCTGTTGTATCCGAGACATCCCTTTGAGGGTGACGGCTCATCTGCCTTTCCAGGACCTCCTGGTAGGAGTTGCATTTCTTCCCTTCTCCCTTCCATAAAGGGGAGCTCAGCGAGGTTTCCTAGAGAAGACCCAGCAGGAGGCCGGCAGAAGAGGCCCTTGCAGCAGACGCTGCTGTGGCTCCAGCTTGGTACCGGGCATTGGGAACATTACAAAAATGACCCCTCAACAGGCTTCCCACAGGAGGTTCACAGACAGAAAGATCTGCAATGTGGTTGGTTTATACAGGTGCAGCTGGAGCCGGGTGGGGTGGGGGGGCCCACTCACCTGTGGGGTGGTGGGTGGGAGTTTGGCTAAGGCTGGATTGCAGGAGATAACTTGGAGCGTGCCCTTTGCGCAGGAGGGCAGAGCAGAGTGGAGTCCGCGCCACAGCCCGAGTCTGAGCTCAGGCTTTGAGCTGGAGCACGCACACTCCTGAGCTGGCTGCGTTTGCATGTGGCTGCTGTGGGGGAAGGGGGAGGGCCTGGGACTTGGGTGTTGAGGCGGATGGGGGGCTCAGCTGAGAGAGAGCCCCTGCGCCCCACTTCTGGCTGCCTCTCTGAGAGAACACGCTGTCCCCGCCTGGGCCTGCGGCTTGGGCAAGAGCAGCATGTGGGACGCTGTGTTCCCTGATAAGATGAGGCAATTGCTCTCACTCAGCGGCGCTGCTCCGCTCGCGGCCTCGCTGTGGCGCCAGGGAACATTTATGTAACGCGCAGCCCTGAGCAGCTGCCCCACCCAACCCTACTCCAGTCCCCACCCACCCCACTCTCCCCGCAACTCCATGCGGTCCCCTACCCTGCATCACCCGGCCATGCAGCCTCGTACCCGAAGAGTCCCCCACTGCCAGGCACCCGTAGGACCCCCAAACCGCAGCATGGCTTAGCCCCTCCCCCAGCTCCCCACAGTTCCCCCAACCCTCCTACAGCCTCCCTTCAGGGCTCCAGGGCACCTAGCGCCCCTCCAGGTTTGACCCCAGCTCCCTTCCTCTCACCAAGTCTCCTCACAAGGCCTAACCCCGCCTTGTCCCGCAGCCCCCACCCCATGCACAGGCACAGGCACACATAGCCAGAAGCCCTGGGGCCCTCCCACGTGGGGAGCTGGAGTGGCTCTGGGATCCGGCAGGAAGGCTAGGAGCTCCTCTGCAGGAGTCTGGAATCTCCTACTGGTTCTCTTGTCATTTTGGAGCTAGAGGGAGCCCCTGTCCTGGTGAGTCCCTGTCTTGATGTTGCTGTCTCCGTACCACACGCCCGGGTGGAGGCAGATGCAGGGTTTGAGCCCAGCAAGGAGGATGCTTGGATTTGTTTAGGCCATTGGGCTCTCTTTGCCTTAGAATGGGAGGTGGGCTCACTCCTTGAAGGGCTGGGCCTGGCTGGCCCCTCACCTCACTGGGTGCCCCCCTGTGCTCACTGCACTCGGCTGCACACAGCCCCCCGGAGTCTGTCCCCAGAGCAGCAGTTTTTAGAGTGAAGCTGGAGGGCAACCGCTGGTGCCTCAGACCCTTCAGAGGGGCCATGAGATCAAAACTGTTTTCATAACAATAGCACTGTTTGCCTCATTCTCCCAAAAGAGTACAGTAGGCTATTGCAGATGCTACAGGATGTGTGACAGCACTGTCCCTCTGACAGCGACTGGAATGCATGCTTGGGTTGAAGACTTTTTTTCCAGTTTAATTTCTAATTTCTAATATGATGAAAGCAGTGGCTCTCGCCCACGTGCAGGAAAGCTCCTGGGGCTCCTTGCGGATCATGTGGGTGAAAGTGGCCTGGGGCATGTTGCTCCCTGTTCCCTCCTCCACCCGTTCTCCCTTCTCTGCGCTGCTCCTTGTCAGCCTCCTGGGTGCTGCCTGAGTGTCACTACCAGGGGACCCAGCCAGACCCAGTGTTGCTCCTTGCTAGCCTGAGCCATATCTCCTGTTGTGGGCCAGTTCATTGGCCGTCACCTCTCTGCAGCAAGCTGAGGGAAGAGCAGAGAATGGAGCCGTGGGGGCCGCGTCTGCCTGGGTCAGGACCATGTCTCTGGGCCAGGCACCCAGTATGTGCCCTGTCAAAGCATAAAGTTCCTGATGCATAGGGAGGCCAAGAGCTGCGCTGGTGGAGTGGCTGCACCAGACACCCACCTTCCTCCACTCCAGGCTGCCTGGCACCAACACCCCATCCATTGGATGCTGCATTTCTCTGCGGCCCCAACACCATGTGGCCCACCTGTAGCTCTGTGTACCTCACATGCTTCCCCGCCCTGCAGGCAGAAGGAGCTAAAGGACAAGGCTGCTCACAAGGGCTATTAGGAAGCAAGGCTGAGTCTGAATTTGGGTTGGCTTCCCCCGCACACCAACAGGCCCAAATCTGGGGAGACCCAGTTGACAGGGCTAATGACTAAGAGCAACAGTAACAGCTGAGATTTCAGGAGGGGATCTTTGGAACGTGCCAGGCACTGTGCTGAGGCCGGTCGTGCGCAGCCCCATGGGATCACTGTATGGACCCCCCTATGAGGACAGGGCGGTGTGCTCACTTCCTGTGGCTGCTGTCACACATTACCGCAAACTGGGTGGCTGAAAAGCAACCGAAACTTACTCTCTCACAGTTCCAGAAATCAAGGTGTTGGCAGGGTTAATTCCTTCCAGAGGCTCTGAGGGAGAATCTGCTCCATGCCTCCCCTTCCTTCCCCTGCCGCCTTTCTCCCCCTTCTCACTTGCTCCCTTCCCCCTCTCCCTCACTCCCCTCCCCTCTTCTCCACCCTCCACACTTGGGAGCTCATCTCCAGATCCTGACCTGATTACATCTGCAAAGACCCTTTTTCCAGATAAGATCACATGCACAGGTTCTGGGGGGTTATCACTTGGCTACATCTTTTGGGGGACCATTATCCGCCCTACTACAGGCAGCACGGAGCTTGTTCGAGGCCATAGTGTCACAACTCAGGGCAAACGGTCTGAACCTCATCTGTGAGACCTGACATGGTTAATGCTAAACCATTTAATGCTGGACTTTCCCAAGCTTTTAATGACTAGCGTGCGTTGTGAATCTCCAAGAGCGGAATTACCATGCAACATTTTCACTCTTTAGTTGATAAAATTTTTTATTCTGGAAACGATAAACAGTTTTATACGATGATAACATTTCTTTGAACATGTTTTGGGAAGTATTGGACTAGATATTTAAGGAACTATATTTAAACATTTCTTCTTCTTATGGAAGAAACAAATACATAGGATTTTTTTTTTAAAAGACCCAAGCCAGGTGTGTGGCTCATACCTGTAATCCCAGCACTTTGGGAGGCTGAGGAAGACAGATCACTTGAGGTCAGGAGTTCAAGACCAGCCTAGCCCACATGGTGAAACCCTGTTTCTACTAAAAATATAAAAACTAGCCGGGCGTGGGTAGGTGCCTGTAATCCCAGCTAGTCAAGGGGCTGAGGCAGAAGAATCACTTGAACCTGAGAGGTGGAGGTTGCAGTGACAGAGCAAGACTCTATCTCAGATTGGATAGATGGATAAATAGGTAGGTAGGTAGATACCTATAACACAGAGGAGCTTGCAACAAAAAAACATCCTCTCACCAGTCCAGCCCCACTCCCTAGACAGCAACACTTCTTTTCTGATTTTAGTTGTCTTGATGGTTACTGCCATAAGTGAACTGTATTTTATTGCTGTTTCTTGATTTATCAAATTTAGATATTTTCTTTTATCTTCCTGCCATGAAATTTAAGGATTTACCTCACTCCTATCCCTCCCCTCCAACTCTTCCTAAATTGATGGATGTATTATTTTACTTATTTTGTTGGCTGTCTTTGTAATTTTAAATCTCTGTGTTTCATTTAGATATGTTCTTTGCACACTGTGTGCATTCCGACTTTTCCCTTAAATCCACGTTCTCTGCTGGGCCCACAGGTCAGTTGTATGGCCTTTGTTTATAGGATTGGTTCTGAAACATTGACAACTAGTGCTAAGGTTAGCATGACCACAACTGTGTAAAGTTTGCTTCCATCAGCAGGGCCTGTGCTGGGATTACATTTCCTGCCACCACCTTGTGGAGTTGTTGTGAAGAATAAATAATAGAGCATAGGAAAAATCTCTAGAAACCGAGCTTGGCTCGGAGCTCTTGACCCATAATCATGAGGCATTTTCGTTTACATCTAATTTGAACCACAATTTTTTTGTATGTCTTTTATTTTTCCTGGAGTTTCTAATTGCCTCTCTTTTTTCTTTTAAACAAAGAAGAGTGATGTGTCTTTACTGTGTCCTGAAGTTTATCCAGCCTTTTGATGGTACTCTCTGGTGCACAAAACTCACTTTCCTCCTGGAATTTTCCCCCGTGAGTCTTGGTCCTGTGCTCCAGTGACCTCCCAGGTCTCTGCCTCACTCTTGTCATGAGATGGCCCTTTACTATTCAGTCATGTCCCTAGTTCCTTGGTCTTATCTCATTTTAGCTGGAGTGTGTGAGACATTAACTTGGAAGGCCCTGTTCCTTTGTCTTCAGGATCCAGTGTGACTTAGGAAAAGTCTGATGTCTGTCCCAGCCTTGTTCCTTTGTGGATGACCTGGTGTTTGTTTCTTCCTCCTCCATTAAGCTGTGAGAGCTCCTGTTTTTACTCAGTGTTCTGACATTGCAGAGCTTCTCGCAGCAGAGGTCTTAACTCATTTACTTGGTCCACCTCTGTGCATCCTGTCTCATGTTAGTCTCCTGTCTCCTTTTTCTTCTTCTTTTTTTTTTTTACTCTTTGACAGAGACTGTTCTATTATTTCTTTTGTAATTTCTTCTCCATGTTTTCTGTTTTCTCACTTGATTGTAATTGTCATGTATTTGGGAAATCGTGGCTACTTGATTTTGAATCCCCCCAACACCCTTTCCCCCAAAACATAAAATCAGTAAAGAGAACAAGTGTACCCACACATGGCCCCTGCTTCAGCAGTACCAGGAGACGGAACACCGCGATATCCACATATTTTCCAGAACTGTTTTTTGGTTCTTTTTTCTCATATATTTGCTTTGAGTATATTTCCAGCTTTTATATGAAGGTTTTATATGTACACAATGCTGTTTTCAATTTCTAAATGCTATTGTTTTTGCTGTCTTTTTTTTTTTTTTTTTTTTTTGAGACAGACCCTTGCTCACTTGCCCAGGCTAGAGTGCAGTGACACAATCTTGACTCACTGCAACCTCCACCTCCCAGGTTCAAGTAATTCTCCTGCTTCAGCCTCCCGAGTAGCTGGGATTGCAGGTGCACACCACCACACCTGGCTAATTTTTGTATTTTTAGTAGAGATGGGGTTTCACCATGTTGGCCAGGCTGGTCTCAAACCCCTGATCTCAAGTGATCCACCCGCCTCAGCCTCCCAAAGTGCTGAGATTATAGGCATGAGACTCCGCGCCTGGCCGTTTTTGCTCTCTGAACTTCTTTGTATGGTATCCTCTTTGCTTTTGCATCAAATTTTGTCTCAAATTCCTCAGAGAATACTAATCAGAAATTTCAAGTTAAAATTTTCTTCTGTTTCCTGGCTTCACTCTTTTCCTCTAGAGTTGGTGGTTGCATTGCGCTTGGCCTTTCTCTTCCATGCTGCTGGGTCTCCCTGGCTGTCTGGCCATCCCTGGATATCTGCTTGTGTTTAAGGTGGGTGGGTGAGTGGGTTTCCTCTGTTGAACATGGGTAGACGAGCTTCAGTGACTGGCAGTCACTTTAGGGTCGTATGGGGGTGAGAGGGGATGAGACCGGGTAGGAAGGGCAGCCCTGCGGCCACCCCAATACAAGAAGGGCTCGTTTCTGGGGTGCCAGAGCCCCCCACCCTGGTTCTTCCTGAGCAGTTGATGTCATTTTTGTGATTGAGAGTTTTGTGCTTTGAGAGTTTGTCTGGGTAAATGCTGGCCTGTCTCCCGCTCTGAATAAGGGATGGGAAGGAGGGAGCAGCATCCTGACTGTAGCCAACCTTCATTACCTCCCACCCCACTGTGTTCCGCCTCCTCCCTACCTGCACAGGCCCCTATAATGGGGTGCTCTGGGCTGCTGCCCTTGTCTGTCACCACACTTGGGTCTGCAAGAGCCTGTTTCATTCTCCTGCTCTGCCAGCCATCCCTGGTTGGCCACTTTGGGACTTCTGTGAGAGAAGGAGCAGCAGACTGATTGTAGAATTCCAGGCCCGGTAGCCCACCCTCTCATGTTACAGACTAGACTGAGGAGGGTCAGAATGGGAATTGCCTTCCTGCCCTGCAGGGGTCCAGAGTGTGGCTCCCATGGAGCAGCATGGGCAGCTGGACTTCGGGAGGCCTGTGAAGCCAGGGCATGGGCCTGCAACCCCCAGGCTTTGGAGACCACTGGCCCAGCATGGGTGTGTAGTGCAGCCTGATTTGTGGTGTACTTGGGGGTCCACTGCCAGGAGCCTGGGGCCCTGACCTGTACCTACCCATGGGCCCTGCAGCTTCAGCACCTGAAATGCTGTTTTGTCCTAGGCCGTGTCCTCTGCCTCTATCCCAGGCGTGGGCGGGAGGGCAGGGGCCCACCTTCATCTCTGCCCTGATGGATTTGTCACAGAAGCTCTTGGAGGTGGGGCACGTGGGAGGGGTGATGAGAGACCGAGGTGTTGGGTGTTGCGGGCCCTTTCCCAGAGAGGGTGTGAAGGCGGGGCCAGGTACAGATACTGACGCTCTGCCCCTGTGCCCACAGGTGAGAGGCCCTTCGCCTGCAGCTGGCAGGACTGCAACAAGAAGTTCGCGCGCTCCGACGAGCTGGCGCGGCACTACCGCACGCACACGGGCGAGAAGAAGTTCAGCTGCCCCATCTGCGAGAAGCGCTTCATGCGCAGCGACCACCTGACCAAGCACGCGCGCCGCCACGCCAACTTCCACCCGGGAATGCTGCAGCGGCGCGGCGGGGGCTCGCGGACCGGCTCCCTCAGCGACTACAGCCGCTCCGACGCCAGCAGCCCCACCATCAGCCCGGCCAGCTCGCCCTGAGCCCGCCACAGCCATGAGCAGCCGCTCCCACCCCCTCGTGAGTCCCTGGCCTTTCCTTTTGTAATAAGAAAGAAGAGAGAGAACTTGATGCGAAGTCCACGAAAAAACAATTTTTTTCACCTCAGGTGTCAAAGTAAATTTGTTAAAAAAAAAAAAAAAAAAACACACACACACAAAAATTTCAAAAAACACCACCCACCAATTGCACAATAGATATACCCACAAAGTTGAGATTCAGCATTGTTGAACCCCCTTTCTCAGGGATGGACACGTTCCACGAGGTCAGTGAGGACACCCTTTCCTGCCGCCTTACTCTGTACATAGATTTGCACTCTGGAGTTTTCTGTTAGGTTCGGGAACACGCTGGGGACAGAGCAGGCCAGCCAGTCTGGTGGAGCTCAGCGTCTGGCTGGCTGGCCAGCCTGTGGGTCTGTTGGGAGCAGATGTGGTCACTGACGTTTGTGCCTCCAGGGCAGATTCCTAAGCAGCAGGCCTGACCTTTTCCTGCCCACCCCCCAACCCAGTCTCTGGCCTCTGCCCAATGAGCCTGGCTGGGCTTGCAACGCAGCTGATTCTGAGACAGGCCCCTGCAGAGGGATGCCTTAAACTGTCCCTGGCTGGAGGAGCACTCCACCTTGGGGACAGTGGAGGGGGCCTTCAGCCCTCTGCACCCTGCCTGCCTCACACCCCGCCTCCAGGAGCCCTCTCCTACGGCGCTAGGGAGCACTGGAAGCAGAGATGCCAGCCCTGGCTGAGCGTAGTGCTGCACCGTCCGACCTCCGAGGCAGGGGCCGGGGTCACACCTGCCAGGACTCCGCTTCTCCGTGTCCCTGCAGAAGGCACGCAGGACCCTGTCACTATTATACCTGGGCCTCTAATGGGGAATTCTGGTCTTCTAAAAATATGTTAGAAATTCCTGGTGGCACATCCAGTTCCGGAGTTCGCCCGCATGGGCACCTTTGTTGGAAACAGTGGGCAGGTCATGGGGCCTCCTCATCAGAGGGTCTGTGTGAGCGGCTGTGTGTGTGGCAGCGCACCATGCTTCACAGAGACCATTCTGTAGCAAGAGACCGGAACATTGTGACTTGGACCTTTTCAGGAGTGGTGCGGATGTTACAGGAGATGCTGTCAGAGAGCGCGCATCCTATTTCCTCCCCGGGGAATGCCAGATGGAAAGTTGCGGGCTACACTTTTCGCAGACCCACCATGTCCCCAACTCAGACTTAGCAAACCTCCACCCTCTCCGTTTCCCCTGGCCTCCTCCTCCCTTTTCCTCCTGCTTCTCCTTGTCCTGCCTGGAGGCTCCCGGCCACACCCAGCTGGTGGGGCTGCTCCAGTGCTCCATCACCGGCCTTCTCCTGGCAGGAGAGGAGGAGCAGAGAGCTGGGTCCTGGGTTGGGATTCGAGCCCTGGGCGGGGTCAGTCAAGCAGTGGTCCAGCAGATTCCTCTGCAGATGGCTGGAGTGTCGACCCCAGGCTTGTGGCCCAGGTATCACCTTCCCTTCCTCCTGAGAGTTGGGGCCTGTAAATACAAGGGCCCAGGACAGAGTGTGTGCGTGCGTGTGGGTGTGTGTGCGCACATGAGCACACGTGTGTGTGTTCGGGGGGGTGGGGGGATTGGGGTGGACTCAGGGTATCTTGCCAGAGATACCTGTTTTGATGAGTACCTATTTTGATGCAAAGGAACAGCCCTGGGACCTCAGAGGGCCACAGATGGGCTTCCTGGGCCTAGCGTGCCTTGGTTGTGGCCATCCTGCTTCTACTCAGCCCTGCCATGGTATGGGGTGCAGCACAAACCCGGGACCCAGGCCTAGCAACTGCCCACAGCTGCTGGCCACTATTTTGGCTGGCTCCAGAGTGGACAGGTACGCTCTGTCCACAGCAGCTGCTCAGGCACAGTATGCCATCAGGTGCCCGCTTCTTACCACTGGATGTCAGCTGGGATTGGCCGACAGCGTGGTGGTGTCTTCTGGGTAGACCGATGGGCCCTAAATTGGGCAGTAGCATTGTTTCTGCTGCGGTGGGAACTGGCAGGGAGAGGGTCACCCCCACTCTGGTTGGATGCGGAGCTGCCATGCTGCATGGTTGACTGCCATGCTGTGTTGGGGCTCCCTGACCTCCCTGCTTGCGTCGGGTCTGGGAGAGAGAGTGGAATATTCGGTAGGGACCTTGACAGAAGAGAGCCCTGGGTGCTTGTGGTGCAAAGATCTTCATGCCCAGTTCCAAAGTGAGGTCCCCTCCCAAAGTTGTTTTCGTGTGAGGCAGAGAAAGCCACACTCTGAATACATTTTATGTCTCAGGAATTCACATTCCAGGTTCAGGAATTTTATTCCAAAGTCCTTTGGTGCACTCACCATCCACCGTTCCCCAAGGCAGGGAGAGGGAGTGGCCCATCCCTGGGAGGCTGGCAAGGTGCTCTCCAGGGAGGGGTCAGACGTCCTTGTGATCTGCCCAGGGTGTCACGGAAGGAGATTTTCTAGCTCCACATCTCTGCACATAGGAAGGAAAAGATAGGACTCTAAACCTAGTCATCTTGGAATAAAAAGAAGAGCTGGTTTGTTTTTAGAGCAGGGCGGGGGGTGGGGGAGGGAAGCGGGTGTTGGCTGTTTCCAAAGAGAGCACTTAATTTAATTTTTCCTTTAAATGACCCAGGGCTGTTCCGTCTGATAGATGGAAGGGTAACATTGCCTTAAAACAGAAATATGCAGGCGTTGGCTATTTTTGGCATAAGAGTGTGTCTTCATTCCCAAAGTGGTTCTCGTTTAATGGCAGGGTGTGGTCCTTAGGCCCCGGCCTGGACTGGGAAATGGGGGTAGGGCACCAGGAGAGAAATCCTCCTGGGTACTCCTAACCAGACCCTCTTGAATCATCTTGGGGCTTAAACTCATCTCGCTTGAAGGGCGGGGAGAAACCCATGAATCTCAGGCACGGTTCACAGGGGTCCTCAAGGGCAGATTTCCATCTCATCATGAAGTGAGGGACTCCTGTGGATGAGGGTGGTGGGCCTTGGAACGCTGCCTCCACTGAAGCGGGCACACAAGGCGGACCCTCCTGAAACAGCCTTCATTTTCTTGAGACATGCAGAATGTTTTCCCAGACTGCGTCTATTTCAGGGTCTTCCATTTTTGTGGTTTATGGCCATGCTTGCCAGTTTTGGTGGGGTTGAGGAACCCATAGGACTCACAGAAATAATAGTGAAAACTCACACCCTTATTTTGGGATTTCAGTTCTAGTGGTCCGTAGGGGCAGAGATCTCAAAGTGAAGGTTGCCTGAGTGAAGGGAGAGTTCCCCTGTAAAAGGCCTAAAATTGATTTCGGGCTCAGCCATCAAGGGGCCGGTGTTGCTCCTGTCCCAGACAAGGAAGCCCCTCTTTACATCAGCCATATTAGGGGAACGGTTGTCAGCTCCCCAAATGCCTACTGGATCCTACAGCCATACAGGAAAACAGACGGACACAGCCCTTTCCTCAAAGAGCCCTGGGGTCCCGTCCTGCAGGATGCTGCGTAGGAACGGGCAGAGATGTCCTGGATGGGAACGTGGTCCTGGAGGTGCCCTACCTGCATCCTGCTGCACCCCCACCCACGACACTCGAATGCAAGATCACCTCACTCTTAACCCCGACTTTATTCCCAGGCCCCACACCGAGGCAGGTGCAGGATTTGCCACGGTGCAGCCTCCAGGTACAAACATCTGAGGCACTGGCGATCCCAGTCCTTGCGGCACCCTGAACACAGCTCAGACCAGTGAGGGGTGATTCAGAGGTGGGGATGGGCAGAGAGGGCTGGCCACTCTGCCTCAGGACTTGACCTCAAGTCTTCTGTCCCCCTACCCAGTGTGTCCAGAAGACCAGCCTCTTTCTTGCCAGAAGCAGGTGCTAAGATGGACTGCACAGGGTCCTGGCACTCCCTCGGGACCCATTCAGGATCTCAGCCGGGCAGGGGTGCCACCCAACAGGAAGATGTGATCTGAGCAATAGTGTGGCCTTGTTTCTCTGCTTCTGGTTGTGGCTGTGTTTACAGGGCTACCTGACTATTTTGACTTCTGACAGGTATCACTGACTTTCTTTCCCCCATTTAAAAAAGGTCATTTAGTCAAAGACACAGTGCTAGAAGGCTTAAAGGGTGTAATGTGTTGGTCACATCACAACCAGTAAGAAATGCTTGATAGGTTATCCACATCTTTTGCTGACTGTTTCCATATACAATTCTGGTCACCGTATTTTCCAAAGCTAAAATCTGAGGCGTGGGCTGATGGTTTTTGAAATCAGGATTACCCCAGGAAGAACCAGGTCCTATTACTAACTTTCCTGATTCTGAGGCTCTGAAGGCTTGTCTGAGACACATTCCAGAGACCTTTGTACCAGAACTTGGATGCACAGTCCACCTTACTACTGATACACGCCTGAGCACCCTTTAGGGCGAGGCGTCGCCTCCTGCCTGCTGTCCTGTCCCTCAGCATCAGAAGAGTTGAATTCGGCAGGAGACGGGAGTCCAGTGTCCATGAGGGAAGAAGGGTCGCGCTTGGTTTCTACTGACCCCCATGAAGATTTCAGACTTGCAGTGCGGCCACCTGGCCCTGCCCTGCCTCTCTCTTTCTCACACAGCTTTAAAACTTTACTACTTTTATTTAAAAATGAACTGGATGGGAGAGAAGTAGCATCCCCTACCCTACAAGTCACACATTCCGGGGAGGGGGGTGGGGGGTGGAGGCAGGAAGTCATGGGGGGGGGGGTGGGGGCGCGGGAACAGCTTTCTTAAGGCCTCAGGGTCCTGTTTTCCCTGGCCTCTTCTAGAGGGCCCGTGGACAGGCTGCAGTGCGTGCTTATTTGGAAACCAGGTGTGTGAGCCGGATGCCTGCGAGGCCATGCACTCAGCAGAGGAGCCCTTGTACCTGGCTGCCCTGAGAGGAGCAAGGGGCCACCTCCCATGTGGGTCTAGACACCACGTGGGCTCATTAGCCCCAGCGTCTGTGCCGGCTCCAGGTGCCTGCCTCTGGGTGCGTGAGTGGGAGACTTTGCTCCCTGGCCTCATCCTAGAGAGGCCCCTGGTGCCGAGTGCTGGGGCCTCTGGGGCTGGTCAGCCTCAGCAGAAAGGAGGCACTACTGAGCAACTATGCATTGTCATTGTCAGGTTTGGGTTCCTTGGTGACTGGGAATTGCTTGTGTGCATGTGTTGGGTGCATGCTTCCGGGTCTCAGCTGCCCCAGGCCCGCACAGGCAACCCCTTCCCATCCAAAGCCATTGGCGGAGCTTCTCTGGAATCATTTGCCAAAAGCCCAAGGCAGAATCCAAGGGTCCAAGACCATTTCCATGGAGCTCATGTTTTTCTTTTCTGTAGGAACTTTTTTTTAACCAGCACCCACCATAATTCCGAAGGCCACGTTTCATCTTTCCTGGATCACTACAGTGAAGTATTACAGTTGTACAGTTCCCAGTCTGGCCTTGGCTTGCTCGGATAAAACTTTGTATGTATTTTGTATGGCATAGATTCTATATTGTAATGATGTCCTATGCAAAAAGAAAAATTAACGAAATTGTAAATTTTATTGTTTTAACGTGTATGCATGTTTAGTGACGTTTACATTTTGAAATAAAATTTATGATTCATTATTTTATTTGCTGGAACTAGTTTATTTGAAGAGCATGTCTTGCAGAGGCTCTGGGAGGGGAAGGGAACTGAAATGCACAAATTCAAGCAGTTGCAATTGACTGAGGGACTGAAGCTTGCCTGGAACTTGGCGGGTCCTATTTTGGAAGGAAGTCTTTGCAGAAGAGCTCTTGCAGACTGGGTGCTCTTCTGGCTTCCCCTCCTGCCTATGGGAGGCTATTTCAGCTCATCACATTCCCACCCCTCTGTCCATCCGAAAGAGCATGGGGGAGAAAGGGATGTGGCAATGGCAGATTCCCTCAAAGGGCACAGCACCTTTCCCTCAAAGTCCCCCCAAAACACCTGGACTTCCTTTTTCTGGGCAGCAGCCACCGCTTCTTTCAACCCCAGATGCGCTGCTTGCCTCACCCCTCAGCCTGCAGTCTAGAAAACACCCCTGTTTCTGGCTACCAAAGTTCCTGCAACCTGCCACGGGCACTGACCCCAAAGTGTGCTGCAGCGAGGACAGGTCCCAGGACCCTGGGAGTCTGGGGAGTAGGAAGGCAGGTGGTGGTAGCAGAGCCCGTTTAAGTCCCCAGTGAACACTAACTGCCCCTGGCTGCCCCCAGGGCAGATGATGTCCTCATCAGAGGCAATGGGAAGCTGGCAGCTAGTGGAGGAGGTGGCTGCTGGGGTGGAGGTCTGGCCTGAACCCTGTTCTAGCCACTACATGTGGAAGAGAGGTGCTGGTGCAGCCACATCTCAGCTTCACCCAGGGGTAGACCAGCGCTGCATCTGGGCTGTACGCTGTTCGTACATGATTACCTGTTCTTTTTTTTTTTTTTTTTTTGAGACAGAGTCTTGCTGTGTAGCCCCACTCATCGCTGTCACCGAGGCTGGAATGCAGTGGTGGCAATCTCAGCTCACTGCAACCTCTGCCTCTCAGGTTCAAACGATTCTCCTGCCTCAGCTTCCTGAGTAGCTGGGATTACAGATGTCTGCCACCATGCCCAGGTAATTTTTGTATTTTTAGTAGAGACAAGGTTTCACCATATTGGCCAGGCTGGTCTCGAACCCTTGACCTCAGGTGATCCACCGGCTCAGCCTCCCAAAGTGCTGGGGATTACAGGATTGAGCCACCAAATGCAGCCTGTGATTACCTGTTCATAGGGTAAATGAAAACCACCACAAAATGTGAAGTGTTACTAACAAATACAGGCATTGCGGTTGATCAGACATGGTTTTTCCTGAAGCTACCCTGACACCAGCTGGCATTGCCTGATGAACGTTTGTTTTCTGTATCATAGATTGGGGGGAGGGAGGCGTGAAATGAATGCACCCAGGCACATACTGAACAGTCATAAAAACAAGCACACATTTTTCAAACAAAAGTCTTTTTGGTACTGAGACGTTTGGAGCCCATTCTTGGTTGGAGTATTTTCCCAGGACAGCCACTGTTCCGCCTTCTCAGAGCCATTTATTGCTCAGGAACTTCCCCAGATAGCAGCAACTGCAGGGCGGATCCGCTTCCATAAATAGTTGTCAGAGGATCCCAGATGCTTAAAAAATATTGACAGGAAAAAAAAAAAAAAGCCTGTCAGTTATGATGTCACTGCTGAGATTTGAAACCCCTCCTGGTATTTCTTTCCAGAAGACTGGGGGACCCACCATTCATGGAGCCCCCATCCCAGGAATGAGGGGTCTCCTAAGGCCTTCAGAGGCCCCCGGTAATGTAAGGGAGAAAAAAAGCAAGCAATAGATTTTCCCCGCGTTTGAAGAACAAATGTATGAGTGTCTGTGACATGTGCATAGCACATTTTCTTCTCACACTTTCTTTTTGGACCAGGTCACAAAGTTTCGGGTGGCGGAGAGGGTCTGTGGCTGACAGGTCCTCTGTGCTGAGCAAAGATGACAGTGTCCTGGAGGCAGGCCTGAGAGGCCAGCCTGAGGACACTCCTGGGCCTGACCCTTTTTCCATATTTCTCAGGACTTGGATTAGAAGTCAGGTTTGTGGCAGTTAGGCGAAGTGCTGTGTCTGGCTGCGTAGTGACCCAGGTGAGGAGAAGCATCTGGTGGAGGGCGGAAGTGCACTCTTCAAGAGGGCCGAGCCTGGCGAAGGCTCACAGTGACATCTGCCCCTCTAAAGAAGGACTTCCGGCCGGATGCGGTGGTTCACGCCTGTAATCCCAGCACTTTGGGAGGCCGAGGCGGGAAGATCACCTGAGGTCAGGATTTCAAGTTCAAGACTAGCCTGACCAACATGGAGAAACCCTGTCTCTACTAAAAATTCAAAAATGTGCCTTGTGCCTGTAGTCCCAGCTACTCGAGAGGCTGAGGCAGGAGAATCGTTTGAACCCAGGAGGCAGAGGTTGCAGTGAGCCGAGATCACGCAACTGCACTTCAGCATGGACAAGAGCGAAACTGTCTCAAAAACAAATAAATTAATAAAGAAGGACTTCCCATCCCTTGGTGCTGGCCTGTAGGTAGTGAGCACCCTGTCGCTGGAGGCATTCAAGCAGGGGCTGAAACACTGCTTGCCAGGAATTCCATGAAGGGACTGGTGTTCTGGAAGGGGGCCTGGTTAGCATTCAGAGGAAGGGCCACAGTATTTTCCAAGTGGACTCACTGGGATGTAATCATCAAGACCCTCTGACACTTTCTCCTAGCCTTGTTGGTCATGCTGGGGTGTGGACTGGCCTTTTCTGGGTTGGGTTTGGCAGCAGAAGGCCTTGAATAACAGACTAGGCAGTGTGTAGCTTATTCTGGGGACATGGGTGGCTCAGTCACCCCCAATCAAAACCTCATCTAGGCCATGCTAAAATTCCTGCCATTAGCACCACTCCTAAAAAGTCTCGTACGTGGAAAGCAGTAAAGACATGTGGCTACTCCTCGCAGGGCTGCTATCTCTGCACCAACTTTCCTCCACCATTACGCATCAGAGACCAGCATTCCAATGGTACGTAGACCAGGCAGGTGTGGACAGAAGACAGTGTTGGAAGCACAAGGCCTGTATTAATTGCCAGTTGCTGGCTGGGCACGGTGGCTTATGCCTGTAATCTCAGCACTCTGGGAGGCCAAGGCAGGTGGATCACGAGGTCAGGAGTTTGAGAACAGCCTGGCTAACATCGTGAAACCCCATCTCCACTGAAAATACAAAAATTAGCCAGGTGTGGTGGCGGGTACCTGTAATCCTAGCTACTCGGGAGGCTGAGGCAGGAGAATGGCTTGAACCCGGGAGCTGGAGGTTGCAGTGAGCGAAGATCGTGCCATCGCACTCCAGCCTGGGTGACAGCGCAAGATTGTCTCAAAAAAAAAAAAAAAGAAAAAAAAATAGAATGCCTATTCCTGCTGTAACAAATTACCATAAGCAGTGGCTTAAAGCAACACAAGTTTATTCTTTAATTCTCTTACAGCTCTGGAGGTCAGAAGTGCAAAACAAGTCTTACAGGGCTAAAATCCAGGTGTCGTCAGGGCTGCTTCCTTCTGGAGTCTGTTTTCCTTTCCAGCTTGTAGAGGCCACCTACATTCCTTGGCTTGTGACCTCCTCCACTGTCTTCAAATCCAGCAGAGTAGCATCTCCTCTCTGACCTCCTAATCTCCCTCTTATAAGGACCTCTGTGCTTACCCTGTGAGGCTGAGATGTGGCTGCACATCAGGCTGCCCCCAACCCCAATGAGTCCAGGATGAGCCCCCCATCCATCCCAGCCTTCATGTCCTTCCTGCACTCCCCTGAGCCGGGGATAGCAAAGTGGCAGCTTAGGCTGCAGGGCTTGATGAACTCCTGCATAGTGGAAGGAGCCTGCATCCCACTCTCCATGGCCCAAGCAAGGGCCACAAAACATAGTTGAATTAAACTGGACTGAGCATCTCTTCCACCTGTGTTTTGTCATCCTTCATAGTATTCCCTATCAACTATTCAGCTTTAAAAAGTAGGAGTAATAGTAAAAATAATTGTCACTTCACTACAGTTCTTAAAAGCCGATCAGTTCTTGAAGACCTGCACCCCAGTTCACCTGCCACTGCCTGCACAGCCGTTGCTCAGGGCGGTGGCCACACAGTGTTGGAGAAAGGTCTGGTGTCTCCGTGCCAGACACAGCTGGGCCTTCAGCTCTGAGCAGCCTGCCATGCAGCCATGGAAAGAAGTCTTTCCCTGAGCCTTGCCTTCACCTGGGAAGCAAGCTTGGCATGGTCTGTGTGGGGTCATGGTGAAGTTCCCAGTGGTGTGTGAGATGTCAGATGCTGGGAACTGTACCCATGCCAGATACTCAGGCCCCCAGGCCAGGCCTCCACACTCACATGCCACTGGGAAATGATCCCTGTGGACAGAGACTGGGACTGACCTGGGACACAGAGGAAGGTTGTCCCACACTGCACTCCCTGTCCCAGATGCCTGCCAGGCAGCAGCCACTTGCCCAGGTCCTGTGCCAGAGGGTTGCTTGCTGAGCTGTGCCCTCTGAGCACTCTCAGAGGGAGGTGTGAGTAGTCCCAACTTAGGGCTGCAGGGGGTACGAGGCTCAGAGGGGTGAAGTGGCCTTCTCAAGGTCACACAACTGGCAAAAGTCACGGAGGGACCCTGGTCTGATTGGACCACTAGCCACAGCTGCCTTTTAAGCTCTGAGTTCTAAAGGCTTCTAACCTATCTAGGGGTACCTTTGTCTATTCTCTGGCATTGTGGGACAGGCCCAGAAGACTGACAGGCCCCATGACACGGGGCTGGTGACTTAGCATTTTTCTGGCTGCTGCATTTCTGGGGCCTGAACACTGGCCAGTCTGTGGGCCTGCACCTAGCAGCTCAGTGTATCCAATGCAATGTCCTCTGAAAAGATGAGCAAGCTGCCCTCAGGGGGGCCCAGTCCCAGGCACTGTGAGGTTCAGACCTCCCTTCAGGGCCCACCAAGCAACCAGGCAAAGCCCTTTCCCCTGCATAGCTGTGACTCCCTGTGCCCAGGCTGCCAATATGTCTAGGTACTGCATCCAATAACTCAGACCTCTTGGAACTCAGAGACAGACGGTACAAAGTTGTGACGGGCGTTGCCCTCACTTACATAATAGGCCCAAGGAGCTCAGTCTGGGTGTCCTGACCCCAGATCCAGGGCTCATTCTTGACCCCTGCCCCATCATAATGTCTTCCATTCCCAACCTCACAATTAGGTAATCATTTACTTGTGAATTGGCCAGTGGACCAGGGAGAATCCACAGTAAATATCAAGATGGCCTGCGTAATCAGCAGACTTCTTCTGCGCCTCCTAAGAGGGGGTCCTCATCTCAACACCAGTGACACAGGGTGTTTTGGGAAAGTGGTTATTGCATGCTTACCCTGATGAACACAGCTGCTCCCTGTCTCTTGTCTGTCTCCTGCTCTTTTAACCATAAACACACTCCAGTGGGTTTTCTGAGATTGACTGTTGGCCTGTGGGGGCTGAACATGCTCAGAGCAGGGAGGATGGCCTTCCTGGGCTCTGCAGTGCTCTCCCACCATGGCCCAGTGGACTTTGTACATGAACCTTCCACTTTGGGAAGACCAGCTGCTAGTTTGTGGAACCTGGATTACGACGGAAACACAAACTCTAAATCCAAGAGAACAGGTGCCTCTTCAGTGAGGATCACAGGGCCAGGAGAGGCACACACAGGAGTGTCAGCGATGATGACAGCCTAGTGCTGAGGACAGCATCGCACTCACACTTTCATTACATATGTTCTCGTGAATGCAGCCAATGTCACATAAGAACAACATTAAAAGAAAGTTATCTGTTAAAAATATCAAGATGTTTCGAATAGCTTAAAATGTCCAGGAATAGGAGATTAATTCAATGAACCACATAACCTCCATTATCACCAATACCCAATCTATTATTAAGTGAAAGAGGTAGGTTGCAAAACAGTACAGAAGTATGATCATGATTTATTAAATCATTTTTCTCTGTAGCTATATTGTGTTTATATGTTTAAATGCATAGAAAAAGGGTAGGTAGGCCAGGCGAGGTGGCTCATGCCTATAATCCCAGCACTTTGGAAGGCTGAGGTGGGCAGATCACCTGAGCTCAGGAGTTCAAGACCAGCCTGACCAACATGGTGAAACCCCGTCTCTACTAAAAATACAAAAATTAGCCGGGCGTGGTGGTGGTGCCTGTAATCCCAGCTACTGAGGAGGCTGAGGCAGGAGAATGGCTTGAACCCTGGAGGTGGAGGTTGCAGTGAGCCAAGATCGCACCACTGCACTCCAGCCTGGGCGACAGAGTGAGGCTCCTTCTCAAAAACATAAGGACAGGTAAGAGACAGAACAAACTCAAGCAATTGTTACCTTTAGGTAGAGGAAAACAGATGACTTTTATTTACTTATTTTTGTGTGCTCTCTAAATTCTCAAAACTACTCAGGTATCACTTTTGTCATTAAAACTCACAATAGCACTTTTGTGAGGCTAAGAGCTTGCCAAAGGTAAGGTGGTGCAGTGTGTCCCCACTTCATCCCCCAAAAGATGTCCACCAACATTCATGACCATACTTTTGGACACACCCCAAATGCCCTCAACATGTCCACACAAGGAGAGACACGCCCAATGGCTGTCCACACGTTGGTGCAAAGGGATGATGTAGAGCTGAGTGTGTCATCCCAAAGTCACCCAAAAACAATGCTGCACCACAAAAGCAAGCTGCTAAAGGAGCACCGAACACACCAAGCAATGCCATGTGCTACTCATGCATCCATACCTGCTATGGACTGAATGTTTGTGTCCCTGCCAAACTCATGTGTTGAACTGTAACCCTCAATAGGATGGCATTAGGAGATAAGGCCTTTGGGAGGTGATTAGACCATGAGGGTGGATCTCATGATTTCATAATCCTCATGAATGGGATTGATGCCTTCACAAGAAGAGACGTGAGAGGGATGATCTCTCTCTCAGCCATATGAGGATACAAGAAGGTGGTGGCCATCTGCAAACAAGGAGGAGAGCCCTCACCAGACACTGGATCTGTTGGCACCTTGATCTTGGACTTCCCTGCCTCTAGAACTGTGAAAAGTAAATGTTTGTTGTTTAAGTCATCCAGTCTATAGTAATTAGTTTTAGCAGCCTGAACTGATGAGTATCTATAGACCAAGAGCATGAAACCTACATGATAAAGGTTAATCCCAAAGTCAGGACAAGGTGACTGAGAGGGGCCCAAGGGGGTTGCAACATTAGATTTATTTAGGATTTACAGATATACCTTGTTCTAGTGCACATGATTTTATTGCACTTTTCAGATACTGTGTTTTTTAGAAATTGAAGATTTGTGGCAAATCCACCTTGAGCAAGTCTATCGGTCCATTTTTCCAACAGCACATGCTCACTTTGTGTCTTGGTCACATTTTGGTATTTCTCAAAATATTTCAAACATTTTTACTATTATTACATCTGTTATGGTGATCTGTGATCAGTGATCTTTGATGTTACTCTTGTAATTGGAGTGCCATGAACCACTTCCATAAGATGGCAAATTTAATTGATAAATGTGTGTGTTCTCACTGCTCCACCAACCTGCCTTTCCTTGTCTTTCTCCCTCTCCTCAGGCCTCCCTATTCCCTAAGACACAATATTGAAATTAGGCCAATTAATAACCCTACAATTGCCTCTCAGTGTTCAAGTGAAGGGAAGAGTCACAGGTCTCTCACTTTAAATCAAAAGCTAGAAATAGTTAAGCTAGTGAGGAAGCCATGTGAGGAAGTCTCAAAAGGTGAGGTAGGCTGTGCCAAGTAGTTAGCCACATTGTGAATGCAAAGGAAATGTTCTCAAAGGAACTTAAAAGTGTTACTCCAGTGAACGCATTAATGATACAAAAGTGAAATGGGCTTATTGCTGATATGGAGAAAGTTTCAGTGGCTTGGATAGAATATCAAACCAGCCACAACATTCCCTTTAGTCAAAGCCTAATTCAGAGCAAGGTCCCTAACTTTCTTTCAGTTCTACAAAGGCTAAGAGAAGCTACAAAGCTAGAGAAGAAAAGTTGGAAGCTAGCAGAGGTTTGTTCATGAGGTTTAAAGAAAGAAGGTATTAGGCTGGGCGCAGTGGCTCATGCCTGTAATCCTTCCATTTTGGGAGGCCGAGGCAGGCGGATCACCTGAGGTCAGAAGTTCGAGACCAGCCTAGCTAACACGGTGAAACCCTGTTTCTACTAAAAGTACAAAAAAATTAGCTGGGCGTGGTGGCATGCACCTGTAATCCCAGCTACTTGAGAGGCTGAAGCAAGAGAATCGCTTGAACCTGGGAGGCAGAGGTTGCAGTGAGCCGAGATCATACCATTGCACTCCACCTTGGGCAACAAGAATGAAACTCCATCTTAAAAAAAAAGAAAAGAAAAAAGAAAGAAGGCATCTCTACAACATAAAAGTGCAAGGTGAAGCAGCAAGTGCTGCTACAGAAGCTGCAGCAAGTTATCCAGAAGATCTAGCCCAGATCATTGATGAAGGTGGCTTTACTACACAACAGATTTTCAGGGTAAATGAAACTGACTTCTATTTGAGGAAGATCCCATCTAGGACTTTCAAAGCTAGAGATAAGTCAATGGCTGGCTTTAAAGGACAGGCTGGCTCTCTTGTTAAAGGCTAACACAGTTGATGACTTTAAGTTAAAGCCAATGCTAATTTACCATTCAGAAAATCCTGGGACCATTAAAAAAAATACGCTAAATCTACTCTGCCTTTGCTCTAGAAATGGAAGAACAAAGCCTGGATGACAGCATGCCTATTTACAGCATGGTTTACTGAATATTTTTAAGCCCACTTTGAGATCTACTGCTCAGGAAAAAAGACTCCTTTCTGATGAAACTTGAATCAATGAGGAGTTGCTTCTTAGGGATGAGCGAAAACAGTGGTTTCTTGAGATGGAATCTACTCCTTGTGAAGATGCTGTGAACATTGTTGAAATGACGACCAAGGATTTAGAATATTCCATAAACTTAGTTGATAAAGCAATGCCAAGGTTTGAGAGGACGGACTCCAGTTTTGGAGGAAGTTTTACCGTGGGTAAAATGCTATCAGCATTGCACACTACAGAGGAGTCCATCACTAAAAGACTAGTCAGTTGGGTGTGGCAAAATTCATTGTTGTCTTCTTTGAAGAAATTGCCACAGCCACCCCAACCCTCAGCAACCACCACCCTGCTCAGTCTGCAACCATCAACATTGAATCAAGACCTTCCAGCAGGAAAAAGACCAAAATTGCTGAAGGCTTAGATGATTGTTAGCATTTGTTAGCAAAAAAAGTATTTTTAAATTAAGGTATGTACATTATTTTTATAGACAGAATGCTATTGCACACTTAATAGGCTACAGTATAAACATAACTTTTATATGCACTGGGAAACCAAAAAATGTGTGTGACTCACTTTATTGTGATAATTTGCTTTATTGCAGTGGTCTGGAACCAAACCCACAATATCTTTGAGGTCTGCCTGTACTAGAACTGGGTGGTGGGAAAAGTGGGGCTTGTTTTTCCTTTCTCTGTATTCACTGTAGGTGTGAAATGTTTGACAATTTGACAGTCTGTGACATGGTTCACAGATGTGGTTCCTGCATGTTATCAGGGCTTGGCCAGGTTCAGGCAGGCCTGCAGGCTGTCCCTACAATGGGCAGATTGAAGTGTGCACAGATGTCTGTGACAGGGCTGTGACCAGCCTGTGATCAGGCTGTGACCAGGCTGCTGCCTGGACCAGGCAGAGCTTTGTCCCATAATAGGGGTGCTGCCAGGGAGTCTGACACCTGGAGCACAGCCACTGGCTTGGACACGAGCCATCCAACAGCGTGGAATAAAAATAGAACTGCTTCAGCCGGAGAGGAGACAGGCTGAGCTCCTTGCTGGGAGGCCTTTAAAACAAGAGCAGGTTTCATTGATCTGAGACTAGGTAAGGATGCTGCCACGAGTCAGGAAGGAGTCGAAGTAATCTGTCCTGGTACCTGGAAGTACCTGAACATGATGGGGCTGGGTGGTTATTATTCTTCTCATCAGTTGGCACTGTAACTTTAGGTAAGCATTAGAAACTGTTTGTTTGTTTGATTGTTTGTTTGTTTTCCCTTCATGTCTAGGGTAAAGAATGCATGCTCTGTATACAGTTGGTGACAGTTGTAAAACTGAGAAAGTGCCAGTGAAAATGATTTTTAAAATGAAACAGTAAGGCTGCGTGTGGTGGCTCACGCCTGTAATCCCAGCACTTTGGGAGGCTGAGGCGGGCAGATCACCTGAGGTCAGGAGTTCAAGACCAGCCTGACCAACATGGAGAAACCCTGTCTCTCCATGTAAAAATACAAAATTAGCCGGGTGTGGTGGTGCGCGCCTGTAATCCCTCCCAGCTACTCATGAGGCTGAGGCAGGAGAATCGCTTGAACCCAGGAGGTGGAGGTTGAGGTGAGCCAAGATTTCAGCCTGAGTGACAAGAGCGAAACTCTGTCTCAAAAAAAAGAAAAAGAAAAAGAAACAGTAAAATATGTTTATTTTATGGAGTATTGAGTCATGATGTTCAAGGACTTTGGAAGTAATTTGATTGTTGGTTTTATTTTTAAAATTCAGGAATTCTAATCATACATATGAACAAGGTTAAAAAATACCAAAAAAAAAAAAACAACTAATGATAGAATGTCTCTTTACCCATTCTCCACACACACACCAGTTCTACCACCTTGGGACTAAACTTTTTTTTTTTTTAGGGGACTAAACTTTTTATCGCTTCTGTTTTTAATTTGTTTTTGTCGTTATTCCCTTCAGCTTCAATAAAATACTTGTCCTCCTACTTTGTGATTTATGAGTATTTGACAAAATATACTGGCTTCCTAATATGAAAGATGAATACCGTTGACCATTGAACAGCATGGGTTTGAACTGTGTGGGTCCACTTCCATGTACATTTTCTCCTGCCTCTGCCACCCCTGAGACAGCAAGACCAGCTTCTCCTCTTCTTTCTCCTCCTCAGCCTACTCAACATGAAGACAATGAGAATGAACAAACACCTTTATAATGATCCACTTCCACTTAATGAATACTAAATATATTTTCTCTTTCTTATCATTATTAATAACATTTTCTTTTCTCTAGCTTACTGTATTGTAAGAATGCAGAATATATCACATACAAAAGATGTGTTAATTAACTGTTCATGTGATCAGCAAGTCTTCTTCTGGTCAACAGGCTATCAGTAGTTAAATTTTTGAGGAATCAAAAGTTTTATGTGGATTCTTGACTTAATAGGGGAGGGGATCAACAGTCCCAACCACTGTGTTGTTCAAGCATCAACTGTAATTACCTCTGGTCCCCTCTCCCCTCTGCACCTTCTCCCTCCTCCCCCTGTGTTTACATTAGAGGAGTGTTTTAACTCTTCTGCAGATTCTCTCTGAAACTTTACATTAGCTCTTACTCCTCTATATTTACTACCATACCTTTGGTCTGCATCTTGACTCCCCTTCATGGAAGGTGAGAGTAGGATGGCCTCTGCTATCCACTCTCTCTAGATCCCACAACATCATCCTCCTCAGCCTTTACTTTTGCAGCTTAGTCTATAGTAAAAGTGGAGCCCAGTAGATTCGAACGGCAACAGTGGGAGCCTCTACACCCCTAGGCAGTTGGGCATGTCACTGTTACATGTTACTCACTGCACAGCTAACCGCTGGGCCAGGGGGACATTTCTTTCTCTATGGGCCTAAAGTCATCAACACCACCACCACCCTCTCCAACCACACAAGGAAGATATTCTTAGCATCCAGAGTAAATGGGGTGAACTCATTTTGCCTTCCCTCAGGAACTGAAAATCCTATCCTATGTTAGTTTGCTTTAGAGTGGAAGCTGAACTTTGTTATATACATTTTCCCTATAGCTTTTAATTGCCTCTCTTCCTTTTTATTAACAGAATAATATTAATAACAGAATGCCTTTGACATGGCCTCAGTTTTGCTACCTTTTTATTCTCAAGACCTCCCTTGCCTTTTCCTACCCCATGGATCCGCACCCCCACTCCTTGTCCCTGAGTGGGAGCACAGCCCCGGACTCTCTTTACCACTCTCTGGTGGATCACTCAAGAGTCAATCCCAGGTCTTTCTCTTAGCTTTCTTTCTCACTTTGCTGGAATACATCCTCAAGTAACTATCCAAGAAAGGATGCATGGGAGGATGGGTTTCTGTTTTTTTGAATCCTTGGAGGTCTAACAGTATCTTTTTTCTAGCCCATGCTTGATTCATAATTTGGCCTAGTATAGGAAACAAGTTTCAAAATTACTTCCCAATCATCTTCTTACAACCATTGCTACTCATGGGGATCTGATGCACTGCAGTTCTCAGCCTTTGCAGTGAACATTTTATTTTTACCATCTTTCAAATCTGTCAACCAATCTTACTCCCTGTTGCTCTGCACTTTTGTTCAGATATTTCTAGAGGCAGGTCATTTTTTCCTTGATCCTGCATTCCACAGAGCACTCCATCTGCAGACCCATGTCTCCTTAGGTCTGTCCTTAGGTCTGCAACACTTTCCTCTAATCTTGTATTGTTAATTGCCCTCCCTCTACATTCTTTTCTTTTGGAATTCCTATTAGTTGAAGGTGGATTTACTGAATCAGGCTTCTGTGTCCCTTATCTCTGTGTTCAGCATTAGCCCTGTGTTTATTTTCCTTCTTTTCTTCTGGTCTGAGCTGAAACAGGCTTCCTTACTCAAATCTCACTCATCCCCTAAGACCCAGACCACAGGTCATGTCTGGTGGGAGCCTTTCTGGCCATCCCTGTCCCCAAACAGTGTTCATGGCACTCTTGGCCATGGCATTTTGTCCTGACCCTTACTAGGCTGTTCAGTCAGGAAAGGATGTACATTCTCAACTGCTTCTCTATGGGGTGGAGGGCTGTGGGGACTATGGCGGGGGTGGATAATGTGGGGGACTATGGGGGAGTGTGGGGGGGGAGGTGTGGGGCTGAGGGGGCTGTGAGGGTCTCTGGAGGACTCTGTAGGGCTGAGGGGGTTGTGTGGGCCTCTGGGGGTGCTCTGTGGTCCTGTGGGGGGGCTGGGTATAGGGCTGAGGAGGCTGTGGGGGTAGGTGCCGGGTGTTGGGCTGTGGGGTGCTCAAGGGGGCTGGGTGTGGAACTGTGTAGGCTGTGTGGGGCTGTGCGTGTAGGGGGTGTGGAGCTGTGTGGGGCTGAGTGCGGGGACCTGGGTGTGGGGTCTGTGGGGGCTGGGTGTGTGGGGCTGTAGGGCTGTGGGGGTTCTCTGTGTGGGGGCCGTGTGGGCTGTGTGGGGCTGTGTGGGCTGTGGGGGGCTGTGTGGGCTGGGTGTTACTGCGCTCCTCAGAAGGTCAGGAGCCCTAGAGGAGTCCGCGGAGTTGGGTTGGGGGAGGCGGAGCCCGGCGGGAGGCGCTTCCCGGGCTTCCCAGGCTCTAGTAAGTTCCCGGAATTCGTGAACTGCCGGCCCGGGCGAGGATCTGTGAGGGCCCCCGGGGAGGCCGAGGATTCCTGCGCCGACTGCCGCGCCCGGAGGGCAGCCGGGACGGCTGGGCCGGAGGCGGGGTAGCCCTAGCCTGGCAGGGCGCCGAGCCCGGCCGGGCCATTCATTGCCTCCGAAGCGAGCGGCCAGACCCGCCAGCTGCCGGCTCGCCCCCGACCCCCGCGGCGCGGTCTCCATCCCCGCTCGGACCCCGGCCAGCCCCAGGCCCTGGCGCCCGCCGCAGGACGTCGTCTCCACTTCGCAGCGCCCTCTGCCCACCGCGATCCCCCCAGCCCACGGCGAGCTCAGATGACACAAGGATGAGGCTGTGGTCCGGGAGAGAACGATAAGGATGGTCACTGTGCTTTGCACTCTGTCATTCTAAGTTTCTTCTCCTCACGTGAGCTCAAGTAACGCGGACAGCGACCCTCAGTGAGACCGGGGGAGACGCCGCCTCCTTGGCCGCGGGCTGGGACGCCGAGTCACGGGTCACGGGGACGGGGTGGGGCTGAGCCTGGAGCCGCCCAGGCCACGCCCCTCCTGATGTGGCCCCGCCCCACTCTCCCCTCTCCCCACCCGCGTCCTTTTCCCCCGGGTCCCCTGGGCTCCTAGGGTCCCTGACGGCGCATCCTGGGTCCTCTACGCGCGCGACTGTCCCGCCCCTGAAGGGGCCTGCAGGGTATCCACGGGACGCGGCTCTTCCTCCCTGACCCCTCAGGCCTGTCCTGGGGGTCCGCTCTAGAAATAGCTCGGAGGAAGAAGCCAGTGACTTGGGTGTCGTTTTGGAAATTCAGTGGAGTCTGCTCGCGGTATTTTAACAATGGGGGCCCGCACCGGCCCAAGACAATGGTCAGCCCGGGGCTGGGCCAGGAGCCCCATCTGGGGCCCCACACCCATTTCTGGGATTGCCCCCCACCCCGCCCCCGCCCCCGACGCTTCCGGGAGGTCTGGGCCGGTGCGTAACCGCTCTAGGTGCACTGTCCGGCTCCAGCCAGGTCCGCTACGCCTGGAGAGCATGGAGGCAAGTTCTGCCGGCTCCACCTGCAAAGCAGATCCCCTTCCCACAACTGTGCAGCACCGCTCTCTCCAGCCCCACCATACCCGCCTGGACGGAGACCGACCGCAGCCCGAGAGAGCCTCCAAGCCTGGAGGCGGGCGCGCGGGCCCTTTCCAAGGAGAACCCACGGCTGCTTCCCCTCTTGCTCCAGCGGCCTCTAGATCCCACCCCACCTGGCACCTGCGTCTCTCCCAGAACTCGGCCTGCCCCTACCTTCCTGCCAGCCCCCACCCTGCTGGGGCTACCGGGACCTCCTAGCAGCATGCAGCGTTCAGTAAGCAGCCGCCGGGCCCGGCCTTCGGCCTTTGCATTTCCCGGTCAAGATATGGAGGTGACGGAGGTGTGCTGCGCACTCCCTGCACGCCTCTCTTCCGCTGCTCCCCCTGAGAGGCCTTCCCTAAACCCGGCTAAAGAGTACCCACCCCGTCAGCCCCGGCCTGTCCCCCCGGTCCCCCGCCGACCTAGGATGCACCCACCCGCCAGGGGGTTTCAGAGCCAGGGGAGGGTGCCGGCCATCCAGCCCCATCCCGGCACCCTGTCCCTCGCTCCTCCCACTACTCGTCTAGTACTCCCTACACGCCGCTCCGCAGGGCTCAACCCCGCTGTGCTCTGCGGTCGCAGCTGCAGCCGCTTCGGTGCTCCAAGACCAGAGAGGAAGCAAAGGCACAGCTTTCCCAGCCAGGCATCGCTGCTTTGGCCTTGAAGGTGAGGGGGGCGATGATGAGAGTTCCCACTGAGATCATGTTCATTATGGCCCAGGCATCGTTCTGAGTGCTGGACCTGTATCCATCTCATTACTACCACAGCCCTGTTCACAGAGCAAACAGAGGCCTCTGTGGAGAGTCAAGGACATGCTGCCTGGCTGGAGGGCACCGGGTCGGGCTCCCGTCTGCGAGGGTGGTGGGTGGGGAGGTGGGGGGACAGGCAGCCGCATCTGCCAAGCCTGGACTGCCTTTGCCCTTGCATCTCAGGGGCCTCCCACAGGGATCACCTGGACAGACAGGAAGCAACTGCAGGCAATGTTGTTCCTGGTGGCGCGGTCCATGAGGCTAACATCTCCACAGAGAAGCGCTGTGCACTCGCCATAGAGAGATGCTGACAGCGCTGGGGTGCACTGTTAAGTTAAAGGAAAAAAAAGGAAGGTGCCAAGCAGTACATGGAATACAATCCTACTTGAGTAAGAAAGTAGGGAGTATCTTGGCCGGGCGCGGTGGCTCACGCCTGTAATCCTAACACTTTGGGAGGCCGAGGCGGGCGGATCACGAGGTCAGGAGATAGAGACCATCCTGGCTAACACGGTGAAACCCCGTCTCTACTAAAAAAAAAATACAAAAACAAAAAATTAGCCGGGCGTGTTGGCCGGCACCTGTAGTCCCAGCTACTCGGGAGGCTGAGGCGACAGAATGGCCTGAACCCGGGAGGCGGAGCTTGCAGTGAGCCGAGATTGGGCCACTGCCCTCCAGCCTGGGTGACAGAGCGAGACTCCGTCTCAAGAAAAAAAAAAAAAGAAAGAAAGAAAGTAGGGAGTATTTTAAAGAGGGTGGGTGTGTATTTTATATAGACTTTGCTTATTTTTTCAAAAAGAAGTCCTGTGGATATGGGCAGAGAGGATGGAGGTGGAAGTGAGACTTCTCTAGGTGCATTTTTTCTATAACTTTTTTGAGATATAATTCACATATATAATTCACCCATTTACTGTATGTAATCCATTGGCTTTTAGTATATTCACAGACGTGCAACCATTACCACAATTAATTATAGAATATTATCTCAAAATGAAACCCTGTACCCTTTAGCTATCACCCCGATATTCCTCCACTTTCCCTGGCCCTAGGAGCCACTCATCTACTTGCCTCTTCTGAATATCTCATATAAATGTAATCAAACAATGTGGCTTTTTGTGTCTGTCTCGTTTCACTTAGCATAAATTTTTAAGTTTCATCCATGCTGTATCATGTGTTAGTACTCCACTCCCTTTGTTTTGTTTTGTTTTGTTTTGTTTTGTTTTGTTTTGTTTTGTTTTAGAGGGAGTCTCCCTCTGTTGCCCAGGCTGGAGTGCAGCGAGGCAATCTCGGCTCACTGCAAACTCCACCTCCTGGATTCAAGCGATTCTCCTGTCTCAGCCTCCTGAGCAGCTGGGATTGCAGATGCCCGCCACCACGCCCGGCTAATTTTTGTATTTTTAGTAGAGACAGGGTTTCACCACCCTGGCCAGTCTGGTCTCGAACTCCTGACCTCAAGTGATTTGCCCACTTCTGCCTCCCAAAGTGCTGAGATTACAGGCGTGAGCCACTGTGCCTGGCCCCTACTCACTATTATGGCTTAATAATACTCTGTCGTATGGATATACTATTTTTTTAAAGTCCATTCATCCACCGATGGATGTTTGGGTTATTTATACTCCTTAGCTGCTATGAATACTGCTGCTATGAACATGTGTGTACAAGCTTCTGTATAAGTTTTCTTTTTTCCTTATTTATTTATTTATTTTTGGACATAAGTTTTCATTTCTCTCGGGTATACACCTAGGAGTGGGATTACTGGGTCATGTGGCAACATTATGTTTAATTTTGAGGAACTGCCAGACTGTTTCCATCTGCACTATTTTACATTCCCACTGACAATCCATGAGAGGTCCAGCTTCTCCACATCCCCAGACACTTGTTACTGTCCGCCTTTTTGTTCATAGCCATCCTCATGGACGTGAAGTGGTACCTTATTGTGGTTTTGATTTGCATTTCCCCAATGGCAACATTTCATCTACAGTTTTGACATTTAATTTCACTTAATAATATCACATCAAAATTAATTTGATAAAATAAAAATGGGGGAGGGGAACCCCCAAAGTATATGGAATTGAGTTTCCCAAGTCATGCTGCTGCTTGGTGGTGGAGCTGAGGTTCCAGCCCAAGAAGTCAGCCTCAGAGTCCCTGATCCTCCATCCTCTGCCTACTGGACATTCACCAGCTTTTCTGGCTGTTGTCCCCTCAGGGCCTGTGATACACATGCCCTGGGAGGGTTGGTTTTTTTTCTTTCTTTCTTTCTTTCTTTTGAGACCGAGTTTCACTCTTGTTTCCCAGGCTGGAGTGCAATGGCGCGATCTTGGCTCAACGCAACCTCCGTCTCCTGGGTTCAAGCGATTCTCCTGCCTCAGCCTCTCGAGTAGCTGGGATTACAGCCTTGTGCCACCATGCCCGGCTAATTTTGTATTTTTAGTAGAGACAGGGTTTCTCTGTGTTGGTCAGGCTGCTCTCAAACTCCCGACTTCAAGTGATCTGCCTGCTTCGGCCTCCCAAAGTGCTGGGATTACAGGCGTGAGCCACAATGCCCGGTAGGGAGGGTTGGTTTAACCAAGACAGAGGATGGTGGGTCAGCCACCAGCCCTCCCAGGCCTCCTTCTTCTGTTGCCAGCCCACTTCTCCAGCCAAGGAGGACATCTGCTCTTTGTCACCACAGGCAGTGTCTAACACACTGGGGCTGGGCATTTCCCACGCCTCTTTGCCTGGGTATGGATGGTCAGGCTGAGAATCCCTTCCCCACAGTTCCCCCACACCCATGAGAGGCCAGTGCCTGAGCAGACCCCCTCTTCTGGTCCACAGCTCAACATCTGGAGTGACAGGAGGGAGGGATGCAGGGATGTCTGAACACACCGGGTGAGCAGGGGGTTTTGTGGGGAGGCTGGCTTTGGGAGGTGCCTGTGGCTGGTGGATGGGGCTTGTTCCTCACACAGATTCGTATTGGGGATGTAGAGAGGAGCTGTCATCCTGTCCATGCTGCTTGACATCCAGCTGGAGCCACCAGACAGCACAGTCCACTTGAGGCTGGTACAGCTTTGTTGGGGACAGATGACCAGGGCACAGGGGCCTACCATTACCAAGCAGCCACGGTCAAGTGGGGAGAGTCACACCGGTGTCATTTAAATACCTATTGGCTCTACTAACAGACAGGAAGGCCTGGAAAACAAAAACAAAAACAACCCGGAAGTAAAGGAAGCAGTAAATAGCCCAGTGGGACAGCAGTGTGCAGCCACCAGAGTGGAGCTAGAAAATGTCAGTGAAAAGAGGTAGGAATTGGGTGACGTGTGACCAGTGTTCAGGGAACTTGTGTAGGAGGGCTCCTCCTCTCCTGCCATGTGAAAAAAATCGGCAAAGTAACCGTGACATAGGCTCAGCCTCCTGCCTGGCTGCGGGCAGGGCTGCTCCCGACATTAAATGCTCCACCAGCCAGGAACCTAACCCAACATTCCTTGGAAAGGTAACTCTGATGACATCTTGATGACAACATTGTAGAATTGTTCATCCAGATGTTAACGAGAATCAAACCCACAATTTCAACATTGTAAAACGTGCATATGGTCTTTTCAGCATTTGTTATGTTTTGGATAATGTGGCCCTTTAGAGTCATAGGCCACCCTTGTAATAAGAATTTAAAGTTAAAGTTGAGGAATTAATTTAGACTTGAGATTTTAACTTCTAAGTTCTTTTTTTCTTTTCTTTTCTTTTTGAGACAAGGTCTCACACTGTCGTCCAATCTGGAGTGCAGTGGCATGATCATGGCTCACTGCAGCCTTGACCTCTCAGGTTCACGTGATCTTCCCACCTCAGCCTCCCACGCAGCTGGGACTATAGGTGCATGCCACCAGGCCTGGCTAATTTTTTGTAGAGACAGGGCTTTGCCATGTTGCCCAGGCTGGTCTCAAACTCCTGGTCTCAAGCAATCCATTTGCCTTGGCTTTCCAAAGTGCTAGGATTACAGGCGTGAACACCATGCCTGGTCCCAAATCTGAGTTCATATATAATACCATAAAACTTCAAAAATGTTTTAATATTTTTATTTTAATATACTTAATTGATTACATACTTGGGAAGGTTTTTTTTTTTTAATGTTATTGAGACTATTGAACTATTTTAAAAGGAAATTAAAACTTAAATGTTTTACTATACTTAAAAAGAGTCTCAGGCTGGGCGCGGTGGCTCACGCCTATAATCCCAGCACTTTGGGAGGCCAAGGCGGGCAAATCACCCGAGGTGGGGAGTTTGAGACCAGCCTGGGCAACATGGAGAAACCCCGTCTCTACTAAAAATACAAAATTAGCTGGACGTGGTGGCGCATGCCTGTAATCCCAGCTACTCAGGAGGCTGAGACAGGAGAATTGCTTGAACCCGGGAGGCAAAGGTTGTGGTGAGCCAAGATTACTCCAATGCACTCCAGCCTGGGTGACAGAGCAAGACTCTGTCTCAGAAAAAAAAGAGTCTCTCTGACTCATGCGATCCCATGTGCCTGGACTTGTGGCCGGCGCTGGGAGGGTGGCAGAGGGAGAACACATTCAGGTGAGTGAGGGATCTGCCCTCAAGGGATGAAGGTCTCCTTTGTCAGGGAGAACACAGGGACTCAAGGTACTACTCCAAAGGAAAAGACACCACCCAAGAGATGCACAGAGCTGACACTGGGTTGTAGGGGAAGGACCACGGTCTGTGGGCTTCAGGGACAGGGGCACACCTGGTGTGAGGGACTGACTCTGTCTGATGGCTGGCTTGGCTGGACATGGGGACACAGGGAGGGTGGGTGAAGCAGTGGAACCAGTGAAGGACTCAGGGGCTCTGCCCTGGGTCTTGGGGAGTAGGGCGAGGCAGCTCCTGCAGCTTTTTGCATGCTGTGTAACTGGCTTACATTTTCAGCCTGGTTAGTTGGGTGGGGCACCGGTGGGGCCCTGAAAGGGCATCCCATCAGCACTGACATGTGAACTGAGATAGTGGAGGGAGGGTCAGGGTGCCCAAGCAGTGTACGGTGGCTTCTTGGAGTGCTGGTCTGGGCACCTTACTGTGGAAGCCACCCCCATGTCTGCATGGCCTTCTCTGTTCCTAATGTCTCCAGCAGACAGAGGTTGCAGAGCGCCCTATTCTGTCCCTGCTCAGATACTTGGCTGTGCCTTTGAAGAAAGACCAGACACTGAGATAGATCTGTAACCCCCAGCCTGGTTAAAAGGCAAAAGGCTATGAGGCTGAGACGAGTGGATCATGAGGTCAGGAGATCGAGACCATCCTGGCTAACACAGTGAAACCCCATCTCTAATAAAAATACGAAAAAATTAGCCAGGTGTGGTGGCGGGCGCATGTAGTCCCAGCTACTCGGGAGGCTGAGGCAGGAGAATGGTGTGAACCTGGGAGGCGGAGCTTGCAGTGAGCCAAGATGCGCCACTGTACTCCAGCCTGGGCGATAGGGTGAGACTCTGTCTCGAAAAAAAAAAAAAAAAGGCAAAAGGCAAGTGTCCATAGGACTGGGGCTTCTAGCCCGTGAGCTGAGCTGAGTAGGGGATCTGACCCTAAGCTGCCCATGCACCTGGGTATTGTCTTTGGTAAGGGCAACATTCAGGCAGATTAGGAGTTCCAGGGGTCAGCCTGGGTGTGCTTTAGAGATGAAGGGAACAGATGGGAGGCCCTGGAGGGAAGCCCTGGAGTGCCTCTGAGTGGGAGATGCCCTCAGGGGGCCCCAGATCTCCTGAGCTCCTGGTCTGAAGGAAGCAACGGTGGGGTCATGTGTGAGGGTGAGAGAGGGAGGCTGCAGGCCAGGAGCTTGCACACTGCAGCCAGCATCAGGCTTCTCTGGAGGCCTCATTAAACAGTGAGTTTGCGGTGGGCCTGGGTACTCCAGCCGGTTCCCAGGTACTGCTGCCACTGCTGGGCCCCACGACACCCTGAGAATCACTGCTATAAAACCAAAGCTCGTCTCTTCATTCTTTTTATTTCATGAAAAAAAGAAAGAACAAAAGGAGATGGGCAAGTCTAGTTAAGCCTGTTGGATCCGATTTGGAAGTTGATGGGACCCTTCCTTTTCTTAATACCCCAGGTCTGGGATGATGGTACCGGAGCTGCAGGGACCTTGGGGACAGAGTAGATTTCTGAGTGACTCCAGGGGTGGCCCCCTAGGCAGAGGCCTGTTGTCTTTTCCTGCCTTTGGCCTTGTCTTGGCCTGGCGGGGCTTTCCTGGGGGTGTGGTTAAGTCCCCATCCCTGTCCTTCAGGCTTCCCAGCCCATGGGGAACACACAAGCCCCAAGTGAGGTGCTGGGCCTTAGAGCCTGGGGGCTGTGAGGGTGACTTGGGATCCTAAAGAAGAGGGGTACCAGGAGACAGGGTGTGGCAGGACTTCTGTGCAGAGGGATCAAGCCGAGCCAGGGGCTGTAGGGCCAGAGAAGAGGCTGGCGGGGCAGGAAGGGTCTCCCGTGAAAGCCTTGGGCTATGTTTGGGGGAGACAGGGTAACCCCCTAATGGGGTCATCTTGCCCGCTGCCTGAACAGAGCCGATTTCTCAAGACGGGAACTGCAATAGAGAAAGAGTAATTCTCTCAGAGCAGGCTGTGCTGGAGACTGGAGTTTCATTATTACTCAAATCAGTCTCCTCAAGCACTGGGGAATTAGAGTTTTTGTTTGTTTGTTTGTTTGTTTGTTTTGAGACAGAGTCTTGCTCTGTCGCCCAGGCTGGAATGCAGTGGCGCCATCTCGGCTCACTGCAAGCTCCGCCTGGAGGGTTCATGCCATTCTCCTGCGTCAGGCTGCCCAGTAGCTGGGACTACAGGCGCCCGCCACCACGCCCGGCTAATTTTTTAAAAAATATTTTTAGTAGAGATGGGGTTTCACCGTGTTAGCCAGGATGGTCTTGATCTCCTGACCTCGTGATCCCCCCACCTCGGCCTCCCAAAGTGCTGGGATTACAGGTGTGAGCCGCTGCGCCCGGCGTAATTTTTGTATTTTTAGTAGAGACGGGGTTTCACCATGTTGGCCAGGATGGTCTCAATCTCTTGACCTTGTGATCCACCTGCCTCGGCCTCCCAAAGTTCTGGGATTACAGGCTTGAGCCATCGCGCCTGGCCTAGAGTTTTTAATGATAATTTGGTGGTTGGGGGGCAGCCAGTGAGTTGGGAGTGCTGATTGGTCAGGGATGAAATCATAGGGAGTTGAAGCTGTCTTCTTGCACTGAGTCAGTTCCTGGTTTGGGGCCATAAGTTCAGATGAGCCAGTTTATTGACCTGGGTAGTGCCAGCTGATCCATGGAGTACAGGGTCTGCAAAATATCTCAAGCGCTGATTTTAGGGATCTTAGGCTTTACAATAGTGATATCCCCAGAAGCAACTTGGGGAAAGTCAGAATCTTGTAGCCTCCAGCTGCGTGACTCCTAAACCATAATTTCTAATCATTTGGCTAATTTATTAGTCCTACCTACAAAGGCAGTCTAGTCCCTAGGCAAGAAGGAGGTCTGCTTTGGGAAAGGGATTTTATAGTCTTTGTTTTAAACTATAAACTATAAACCAAGTTTCTCCCAAAGTTAGTTTAGCTTACGCCCGGGAATGAACAAGGACAGCTTGGAGGTTGGAAGCAAGATAGAGTTAGTTAAGTCAGATCTCGTTCACTGTCTGGGTTATAATTTTGCAGTGGCGGTTTCAACAGTGGCTCAGGGGCTGGTGCCTGTCCCTACCCTGAGCCCAGAGGACACTTTCCCTCCTCCAGTCCAGGTTTTTCCTTTGACTTTGCCACAGGAACATTTGCCAGGGGTCGTTTCCCAGGCGGAAATGGGCAAAGGGGGGTTGGGAACAAGCCTGAGGCCCTGAGGCCAAGAGGGTATCCAGGTTCAGGGTGGGGCGGGCAGGGCAGGGCAGGGGTGCACGTGGTAGGGCGGGCAGGCTTCCCCACACTCCGCTCAGGCCACGCCAGCGCCAGCGCCAGCAATAATTACCCGGAGAATAATTATGAGCCCAGAGAGCCGCCGACCCCGCCCATTGCCGACCATCCTCAGGCCTGGGGAGGTGGCGCCCTCTCCTCCTCAGTGACGCCTGGGAGTGGGAGGGGCCGTGGCCTGCCAACGTTGTCTGTCCTCAAGGGAGGGGCGCTGGGAAGTTCCTGGGCCTGTTTCCTCTTTAGGGTCAGGGCTGCCTCTTGGTTCCAGCTCTAGCAGCTGCTAGCAGGTCCTTTAACATCCCTGAGCCTCAGTTTCCCCATCTATAAAATGAAGATGGATTTGTTGAGGACTAAATGAGCTACTCTTTGCACAGTGTGAGGCTGATTTTGTAACATTATTATTATTATTATGTTATTTTCAACCATACCCAGTGGCCAGCAGCTCCTGGCACATCATAAATGTCAGAGGGACGAACTACACAGATGAGGACGTGGAGGGGGTCAGAGTTAGGAGCTGGATGTGGGGTCTGCAGACTTCTCTGGTCTTTGGGGGCGGGGGGTGGTGGTGGTGATGGTGATGATGATGATGATGATGATGATGATGATGATCCATTCTCCCTGGGGAATTCTTCTGTCTTTCTCTCCCAGGCCTCAGCCTGAGGGCCTCTGGCAAGTGCCTCTCCAGGAAAACACCACCTCCCAGCTGCTCTCCGGGTCGACCCTGAGTTTTATCTTGGGTTTTACGCAGTCCAGGGCCGGTAATTAGCCTAATAAGGAGCCTGCTAGGCCTGCGTCTGTGCTCAGGCTCCGATGGTTACCCAGTAATTTACCTGATCTCTCGGATAAGGCCTTTGCCTGGACAGGTTCCCACCACAAAGCACAGGATGCTCCTGCTCGGGCGGGGCCTTAACTGGTGGTGTTTTCAGAGATTCTCCAACCCTAGCTGAAAGGAGCCCAGGCCTTAGAGGCACAACCATGGCCATCACAGCAAGGAAACAGCCCAGGTGTTAGGGGACAGGGCTGCACCAGGACACAACAGACCAGACACAGCAGCACTGACGAGTTTAGAAGGGGTATGGGGGTGGCAGCAGAAGCTGCCAAATCAAAACAGCTGCTGGCATTTTGTGTGTAGTGGCTGGGAGCAGAGCGTGGTGGGTAATGAGGGAGGCAACTTGGCCTTGGGGCCAACCCTGCAGCCTGCACCCAGGCTGTGGCCAGCGCCTATTTCAGGGGCATGCTTGGTGCTGCTGCCTGGCGCCCAGGGTACTCCCAGAGCAAGAGCCCACTGGCTTCTGGACCCTAGTGGAGAAGCAGTGACCCCTTCCATCCCAGGGTTCAAGCTTGGGGCTCCGAGGCCCACGTGGCCACCAGGCCCCTCCAAGCCACCTTTGTCCCCAGGCACAGTACCACATCAGGAGTGTCTGACTTTGGAGCAGGCCCCCAGGCCCTGGAAAGATCAAGCAGGCGGCCAAGCCCGTTGGAGCTGAGAAGCAGGAAGAGTCGACCATGCACAGTGCCCTCCTCCCTCTCCCCCAGGGCAGCTATAGGACCCTGTGGGTGGGAAGAGCCTGCAGCCAGGCCAAGAAGCCGTGGGCAAGCCCTGCAGTCGCCTAGTGCTCGCCTACACAGCTCCCTTTGATCTGCCCCACTGGGCGGGGCTGTGTCATCTACTAGGTTTTCCCTGGAGCCTGTGCCCAGGGAAGCTCAGTGTCACACAGCCCCAAGCATCCTGTGTGTCCCTGGCAGAGTGCGAGCCCCTTATCCTGCCTCAGTGAAGAGGACGGTGCTGGCTGCCCTAGAGGATGTCAGTACCAGATGGAGAAGAAGAGCAGAGACTCCATTGGGCAAAGTTGCAATCACCCTCTGAGAGGAGCTGAGCTCCCTCTGAAAACAAGGGGCCCCTTAGCCCCACAAATATGGGGGCAACCCACATGGCAGGGAATTGCATCCCTGAGGTTTCCCCCTGAGGCTGGAGTGCAATGGCACAATCGTGGCTCACTGCAACCTCTGCCTCCCAGGGTCAAGCAATTCTCCTGCCTCAGCCTCCTGAGTAGCTGGGACTACAGGCGCCCGCCACCACGCCCGGCTAATTTTTTTGTATTTTTAGTAGAGACAGGGTTTCACCGTGGTCTCGATCTCCTGACCTCGTGATTCGCCCGCCTCGGCCTCCCAGAGTGCTGGGATTACAAGCGTGAGCCACCGCGCCCGGCCTTAGCCCAGCTAATTTTTGTATTTTTAGTAGAGACCGGGTTTCATCGTGTTAGGCAGGCTGGTCTCAAACTCCTGACCTCAGGTGATCCACCCACCTCGGCCTCCCAAAGTGCTGGGATTACAGGTGTGAGCCACCGCGCCCAGCCTATCTCTGAGTTTTTTGCAGTCAGCTGTGCCAAACCACCACACACTGCCCTTGGTTTCCCAGAGCCATCCTGCCCACACAGGGGATTCCTTGACACCCACTGCTCCAGGTCCAGGCCTAGGCCTGCCCCCTCTACTCCCAGATGAGGTCCAAGGGCGCTGAAACCTGCACTATCCTCCGCCCCATGGCTGGGTGCAGGGCAAGGGGTGTGGTCTCAGAGTCAGAGCTGGCTCACCTTGGGTGGATGTGCCGGGGTGGGGTCGCTGTGGGGCAGAGGGGCACCAGCCACTGGGAGGGAGGGTCTTCTGGCTTAGGGCTTTTTTGTGCATGTGCACACCTGTCTTGCCCAATCTGCCAGGGTGGGCCACAGGGAGGGGCTGAGAGCCTGACTCTGGGCTCCAGGGCTTCTGCCATGCTGGGCCCACACCTTGGTGCCTTTTGCTTTCCTAGGCCCCTTTGCTAAGTGGCTCTTCAAAGCTTCAGCTGCCCCCTTTGAACTTAACTTCTGCTCTTCACCCACGGGCTTCCCACTAGGGAGGGTGACTCAAACCCTCAGGCTGCCGTCAGCACTGCTTGGACCCACAGAGGCCACAGCACATGGTCTCAGGCCAAGCCAGACTGGAGCCTCCCCATGGGGTTCTTGACAGCCTGCCAGGAGACGAGTCCTACTCCTGTTCCACCCCCACCCTGCTCTCCCTCCACCTGGCCTTCTTCAGTGGGGAAAGGGTATTCCGAAATCCATTTCCTGCAGGGAATCCACGGAGCGAGAGCAGTGAAACTGATGACAGGAAAGCCCTGCCTTCATGTTCATGCTTGTGTTTTAACTGGGGAGAGGTGAGAAACCGTCCTCAGCATTGTGTCAGATGGCAACCACAAAATAGAAAACAGTGAAGGACAGAAGGGGACCCACATGGAGGGGGTGGCGTGCAGTTTAATTAGGTTGCTCAGAGAGGTCTCCGTGAGTGGATGACATTTAAATAAAGGCCTTAAAAAGTGAGTCAGCCAGCCTTACGAAGTGTGCCACAGGCAGGCAGAACTCAAATCCCAGGTCCAGAGCTGAAGGTGGCCGGTCCCAGAGCTGGGACAGCGGCAAGGCAGGGGGCTGGAGGAGAACAGGGAGGTCAGAGCTGGGGGTGAGGTGCCCTGCAGGGAAATGGGGAGCCTTGGGGCTTCTAGCAGAGGGTGGCAGGCCCCAACTTGGGTTTCGGGTTTTACTCAGATCACTCTGCTGTGTGGAAGGTGGAGGAGGTTGGAGGAGGGTCGAGGGAGGGGGTGGAAGCCGAGAGACCAGGCAGAGGGCAGATCCAGGAGAGAAGGGACAATTCCTCGGACCAGAGTCAATTGTGCTGGGTGACTGCCTGTGAAGGTCTGGCTGGCTGGATGCGATGGCTGTGACATGTGGGAGAGAGGGGCAAGATGAGCTGACCCCGAGATTTGGGTTTGAGCACCTGAAGCGTCGCATCACTATCATCTTTTTGATGTCACCAGGTGACCTTCTGAGGCAGGTGCTGCAATGTGTCCTGTCGATAGATGAAGAAACAATTTTTTTTTTTTTTTGAGATGGAGTTTCGCTTTTGTTGCCCAGGCTAGAGTGCAATGGCACAATCTTGGCTCACTGCAACCTCTGCCTCCCGGATGCAAGCTATTCTCCTGCCTCAGCCTACCAAGTAGCTGGGATTACAGGCATGCGCCACCATGCCCAGCTAACTTTATATTTTTAGTAGAGACAGGGTTTCACCATGTTGCCCAGGCTGGTCTCGAACTCCTGACCTCAGGTGATCCACCCACCTCAGCCTCCCAAAGTGCTAGGATTACAGGTGTGAGCCACCGTACCTGGCCGAGACAAAATCTTCTAGACTGCAAAGTTATGCTCTTTTCAAGAAGTCCTTGCCCACCTGCCCAGGGTCCCTTGGGCCTGCTTTTTGTCCCCTGGGGGATGTAACATCCCAGCTGGCTTGAGTCAGGGCAAGGCACAGGTAGGGGTGAAGTGGATAGTGGGCTGCCTGCTCTGAGGGGAGCAGGGGTCAAGGGTATGCCTAAGGCTTGCATCCCGCCCTCTGGTCACAGGGCCTGTGCTAGGGGTGAGAGCCTGTGCTGTGGAGCAGGAACCAGCATTGAGTGGGGGCCACCTGGTGTGTGGGGCTGGGCTGGGCCCTTCATGTGGGAATTTGATCCTCTTAATAACACTCAGTGGGAAAGACTATATTATGCCCATTTTACAAATGGGGAAACTGAGGTTCAGAGATGCAGTACTTGCCCAAGGCCACACTGGTGCAGGGACCTGAACTCAGCAGTCCAGCTCCAAGGTCTCTAGCTGTCCTGTGGCTGCATGGCCCACTTCAGCATGAGGGCTGAGTCTCCAAGGGCAGTCCCAAGAGAACCAGCAGACACTGTCTCACCATTTGTGACCCAGCCTCAGAAGCCACATAGCATCACTTACCTGGAGTGGCACGCAAGCATGCCTAGAGTCAAGAGGAAGAAAGGAAACCCCACCTCTCAGCAGAATTGCCAGAATCTCCATGTCAGAAGAGCACGTTTGGAAGCAGATCCTGCTGCCATCCACTTCGCAGAATGCAGAGCGTGCCCGAGGAGAAGTGGGGTCCGGGTGAGCAGTACCAATGTCCACCCCAGTAGGGGAGACGCCACATGTCCAGGACACAACCTCTGAGCGAGGCTGTCAGGGGGCCCAAAGAAGGGCTGTGGGGGCCGGGCCTGGGAGCCACAGATGCGGGTTCAGCTCCAGGCTCTGCTGCTCCCTTGCCTCTTGACCCTGGGTAGGTCCATGGCCTTCCTGGATGGAGAGCCCTCTGGGAGAAGATGTGCCCCCGCCAGCCTCTGAAAGGAGGATGAGGTTTAGATGAGGAGGGGAGGTTGGAAGGAGCTCTCAGCTGGGGACCCTGCCCCACAGGGGCACCTCTAGGGGTGGGAGATGAAAGCAGTGTGCTTGGGGCACCTTAGATGGCGTGGAGATGAGGCTGGGCTGAGACTCAGTCAGAGGGTTCCCAAGTGGTCCCAGTGACAAAGGCCCAGAGAGAGAGTTCCATTCAGGAAACATGTGATGGCTCAATGTGGAGAAGACACTCAGGAAGTCCACAGAGCCTGAATGCCCCCGCTCTGGTGCAGGGTCTTGTGCTCAGGTCCAACTGGCTGTTAGCAGCACTGGGACCAGGGCTGCCCCGCCGTCCCACCGCCAGGAGCGGAGGAGCTGTCTCCAGCAGCAGCTGCTGCACAGAGCCCCAGGTGGAGCCTGGGGAGGCAGGCTCAGTGTTCTCAGCTTATCACCAGACACTTAGTTCTGCGGCTCATTAGTCTAGACTTGTTTCCGTCAGAGAAGGTCCTCTTTCCCCTGGGATGTGTAGGCTATTCTGGCTCAGCCAACAGCAGTATATGGGTCTTACAAAATGTGGGAAAAAAATACTTTTAAAAGTGTTTGCCTTAGAGGGACGGGCAATGGGACTCATGAACTGTTTTCTTCTTTCGTAAGCAGCCTCGCTAGCATCCCTTGCAGCCGCAGAACTGACGCACAGGGCCAGGTCCCTTGGGACCCAGCAGGAAAAATGGATGCCAGGAAGGGCATGCTAGTCCAGGCCTGGGGAACACAAGCTGCTTCCCATTTGCTCTCTCAATGCGGCTCGATTGCCAATTCCAACTGTCAGTCTATCTTGATCCCCCAAATGTTTGAGTATAGGTATGTCTGCTGATTCCCCTCATTCTTTTAGTGTCTTTTCTACTGTGAAGCAGTTTTGGGGCAAGATCTTTTGCTCTGGTCTGGATAACTCTGGGCAACATAGTTCAAGTCAAAGGCTACAGTGAAACTGGGTGACTGGCAAATAATCGATGAATCATGACTCCAGAATTCTTGTCTCTAGATGGGGGAGTAAAATCACAAAAGAGATATGCTGTTGGCTGGGGCTCCTTTAGAGGCCCATACATGTTCCCATCTTTAATAATGAAACCCTTGATTTTTAGCTCAGCATCTGGACCAATTCTGGATTGGTGGCTATCTGGACCAGTTCTGGCTGATGGGGTGTGCAGTAGTGTCATGAACAACTTCTATCCCAGGAAGTAACTTGTAAGTGAGTGGATGAGCCCTTCCTCCCCTTTCCTCTTCCTGCTGGCTGAAGTGTGGACATGATGGCAGGAGCTGCAGCAGTCACATTGGACCATGGGTCATCGTGGGAATGGAAGTCACACAAGAGTATTTAAAGCCACGCAAGGATAATGAGCACTGGATAGATGGAACCTGAGTCCCCAACACAGTGTAGCCCCTGTAACAGATCTAGACTTCCTGCCTCCCACATTGAGTAAACTGCTCTCTTGCTTAAGCCACTATTATGTTAGGATTTTTTCAACCCATAGTCAGAGATAGTCCTAACTGATTCACCACCCTCAGAGAGTTTACAGCCAATTATGTTCCTCATGAAAAAGGTTAGCCGGTTATAAGTGATCCCAGACTGGAGCGCCAGCTGCGCTAAGGCAGTTCATCTGTGGGATGGCTCTGTCCTTATCAGGGAGAGGACTCCTCCTACACACTGGCATGTTACCACAAGTACAGTGGTAACTAAGCGTGTCAGCATAGGTGCCCACAGAGCAGACTGAACACCCCGTTTGCTTCCCTCTCCTCTCCGAACTCCCTGGACATGGCCAAGTAGCATAAGCCAAGCAGAGCTGAGAAAGAGAGTGGGGGCACAGGCAAGTTACCAGTGGGCCTGTGGCTATCATGGACTTCCAGAAAATAAAAAACAGGCATGATGGTGTTGGTTTACAAACCAAAGCAGAGGGCACTGGCAGGGAGGAAGGTAGAAGGGAGGAGGCTTGGGTAGAAGGGTACCTCTACCAGCTGGAAATGAGAAGTGAAGCCAGCTGGACTTCTTGGTCGGGTGGGGACTTGGAGAACTTTTCTGTCTTACAAAAGGATTGTAAAATGCACCAATCAGTACTCCGTAGCTAGGATTGTAAAACGCACCAATCAGCCCTCTGTAGCTAGCTAGAGGTTTCTAAAATGGACCAATCAGTGCTCTGTAAAATGGACCAATCAGCACACTGTAAAGTGGACCAATCAGTGCTCTGTAAAGTGGACTAATCAGACCAATCAGCACTTTGTAAAATGGACCAATCAGCAGGACATGGGCGGGGACAAATAAGGGAATAAAAGCTGGCCACACCCCAGCCAGCAGCCAGCAACCCACTGGGTTCCCATCCCTGCTGTGGGATCTTGGTTCTTTTGCTGTTGGCAATAAATCTTGCTGCTGCTTACTCTTTGGGTCCCTGCCACCTTTAAGAACTGTAACACTCACTGTGAAGGTCCGGGGCTTCATTCTTGTGGCCAGCGAGACCACGAACCCACTGGAAGGAACAAACTTCTGACACTGAAAGGCTGCAAGGTTAGGGTCCGCAGTTTGGGAAGAGTGGAGTCTAGGGTCTTCACTCAGGGGTATGGATGGAGAGATTGTGCGTGGAACAGTGCGGGGGAGCTCTTTGCTCTAATCCCAGGCTCCACCATGCCTCAAAGAGGCTAAGAGTACTGTTTTGCAATAGGCTAAAACCAATGATATGCTTATGCTGTAGATGGAACCATGTGCCCCCAAAACTCATAAGTTGAGTTTCACCCCAGTGTGATGGTATTAGGAGGAGGAACGTTTGGGAGGTGACTAGGTCATGAGAGCAGAGCCGTCATGAGTGAGATTAGTGCCCTTAGAAAACAAGAGCCTGCATGGTGGCGGGCGCCTGTAATCACAGCTACTTGGGAGGCTGAGGCAGGAGAATTGCATGAATCCAGGAGGCGGAGGTTGCAGTGAGCAGAGATTGCGCCACTGCACTCCAGTCTGGGCGACAGAACGAGACTTTGTCTCAAAAAAAAAGAAGGAAAAAGAAAAGAGCCTGGAGAACCATCTCTCCTCTTCTGCCAGGTGAGGCCACAGCAAGAAGACTGCAGTCTACGAACCAGGACGAGGACTTCACCAGTTGCCAAATCTGCTGGCGCCTTAATTTTAGACTTTCCAGTTTCTGGAACTGTGATAAATGAATTTCTGCTGTTTATAACCAACCCTGGCTGTGTGACTGTGTTGTAATCATCTTGCTAGGAAATTGAAGTGAACTTAGGAGGAGGGTTAGTATCTGCTGGAGTAAACCCTTCGTTAGCTTGGTCTTTCTGTAGAGATGAGGAAGCTGGGTACCCTCTGGTGAGGGCTGCGAGGTATGACTCACCCGACTAAGCAGAAATCAGTCAAGCCAGCCTTCCCAGGAAGGGGAGAGGCCTGCTGAGTAAACAGACGCCGGAACCACAAAGGGAACCCTTGGCAGCTATCCGTATGCATCAGTCTTATCTTTCATCTGTGTACATAACAGGCAACCAAGGAAAACAGTCACAAGACAGAAGGACCAAGAGGAACAAAAGTAACAGTTGTCCCTGGAAGAAATAGATACTAAAGGCAAGGAATAGAATAAAAGAGTCATAATTAACATCTCAAGAGATGTTTGAAGAGATATTGCATTCACAAAACAAGAACAGGAAACTAGAGAAAGGACAAATCGGAATCAAAAAAGTTGAGACATTAAAAATGTGATGATAAAAATTAAAAACAAATCAGGAGGAGGATAGGAAAGTAAAGTTAAAGAAACTTCCCAGACTGTAGGGCAAGAAGACAAAAAGATGAAGAGTCTGACAGGGCAGGTAAGAGATGCATAGCATCAATCCAGGGTATCAAAATGTGTCTGGTAGGCCTGGCACAGTGGCTTACACCTATAATCTCAGCACTTTGGGAGGCCAAGGCAGGCAGATCACCTGAGGTCAGGAGTTTGAGACCAGCCTGGCCAACATGGCGAAACCCCATCTCTACTAAAAATACAAAAATTAGCCACGTGAGGCAATAGGCACCTGTAATCCCTGCTACTCAGGAGGCTGAGGCAGGAGAATCGCTTGAACCCGGGAGGCAGAGGCTGCCTTTCTGCTGTTTATAACCAACCCTGGCAAGATTGCGCCACTGCGTTTCAGCCTGGGTGACAGAGTGAGACATAAAATGTGTCTGCTAGGAGTTCAGAAAGAATGAACAGAAAAAAATAAGAATGAAGGGAAGTGCAGTGTAACCAATAACCAATTGGTAACCAATAACCACACATTTAATGGCTTGCAATAACCAGCTGGTAACCAATAGCCACACACTTAATGGCTCGCAACAACATAAATTTATTCTCTTACAGCTATAATGGCCAGAAGTCCTAAAATCAAGGTGTCAGCAGGACTGCATTCCTTCTGGAGGCTCTAAGGGACAAACTAGTTCCTTGTCTTTCCCAACTTTTAGAGGCTGCCTGCATTCTTTGGTTTGTAGACCCATCAATTTTCAAGGCCAGCAGTGTATCCTCTTTAGATATCTCCCTCTGACTCTGACTCCTACCTCCATCATTGCACCACCATCTCCTCTGCTTCTGCTGTCACATCATCTTCTCTGACTTTGGCCCTCTCACCTCCCTCTTATGAAGACTCTTGTGATTACATTGGGCTCCCTGGGATAATACAGAAAAATCTCCCCATTTCAAGATTTCAAATGACATCTGCAAAGTCCCTTTTTCCATGTAAGATAACATATTCATAGGTTCGAGGGATTAGGATGTGACACCTTTGGTGCACCATTATTTTGTCTACTACAGGGGGAAATAAATAAATGTTGGGGGAATAATTTCCCATAGCTAAACAAGGAGGAACAGTTTTTAAATTAAAACTTTCTCAAGTTATTTGATAGGATGATTGAGAAAAGATAGCTGGGTGTGGTAGCTGACACCTGTAATCCCATTATTTTGAGAGGCTGAGGCGGGAGGATTGCTTGAACCCAGGAGTTCAAGACCAGCCTGGGCAACACAGGGAGACCTCTTCTCTATAAAAAAGAAGTGAAAAGAAGAGAAAGGATCAATACCTGGGCATTTTGCCATTAACTATGAGAAAGATAAGGGGAAGGGGTGGCACAGGTCATGGGCAGAGAAACAAGCTCAGAAGCAGGATGTGCTAAGGAGAAATTGAAGGAGGGAAAACTGTCTTGTCTCAAAAATGATACAGTAAGCTGAACTATTAATCATGAAAGCAAAAATAATGTTTTATGTATAAGAAAAGATTTGAAAAGTTAACCACCCATGAACTCACTCTGGGGAAATACATACACTTGAGAAATACTCTGGTCACAAGAAAGTGAAAATCAAGAAAAAGAAAAATAAAGACTTCCCCAAACTACAGAAATAAATCAATATTGCAGTGAAAAGCAACTCCATACCAGGAACTCAAAGATGATCCAATAATAAGAAATATACAATAAAATGAACCACATTAATAAGTTGAAGGAGAAAAAATTATTTGACTCTCTCTACAGAGACCAATAAAGCCTTTGGAAACATTTCACACCCATTTGTACTTATAGTCTTGAAAAAATGAATGGATACATCCTTATCATGATAAACTATGTATATACTTTGTGCTAAAATCACTGATTTATTTAATGAGGAAACACTAGAGACATTCCTACTAAGGTTAGGAACAAGGCAAACATTTTCTTAGCTCTATTATTACTTAATATATTAACCAATGCAATCAGGTAAGAGAAAAGAACTGGAGGCATAAAACTTGAAAAAGAAGAACTAGCTCTGTTTGCAGATGACAAAATGTACATCTGGAAAACCCTAGAGAGCAAAGTTGTAAAATAGTTGATAAAACCACCTCAAAAAAATAAAAGAATTCTGCAAGACAGCAGGTTATAAAATTAATAGAGCAATTAATAGCTTTCATATGTTGCATATAATATATAAATTGCACATATGAAGTTAAAAAATGAATTCTCACCAGGTAGTCACAGAGAAGACCAAGGAAACTCTTGAGAAAGCTTCCTGTTCCTGGTGGTACAGGTCACTTCTCCCCTATCCCTCCCCCTGTCCCTCACCATCCATGGGAAAATACTTAAAATGTGGGGATGGAGGAGTGCCAACAGTGTCATCCTTATGAGAAAGGGAAGTTAAAATTCTAGCAAAATAGCCCCCATTCTAAACACAAGGTAACACTAGAATTTTAAGTCTGTTATATAATGAGAATAACCATTGCAATGTTAAATTTCAAATCAAACTCAACTCCTGACTAGATTAATAGAACCCCCACATTAAAGACCTAGAAGGAAAGTTGTGCTCATTTCCAAGTATGAAAATTATTTACCTCTGTCACTACTGTTAAATGTTTGTTTTTAAACAAAAACTCTGAGCCATATGAGAAAGCAAGAGATGTTGGAATTATCAGACAGGGAACTTAAAATTGTAATGATTAGTGTGTTAAAGACTCTAAAGGAAAAGCTGGTAACATACAAGATCAGGTGGATAATTCAGCAGAGAGGTGGAAACTGTATGAAAGAATCAACTGGTGATACTAGAAATGAAAACCACAGTGAGAGAGATGAAAAATGCCTTTGACTGGCTCATCAGTAGACTAGACACAGTGAAGATAAGAATCAACATGAACTTGAAGATAAGTCAATAGAAAAACAAAGAGCAACAAACAGTTTAAAAAAAAAAAACAAACCAGCCAGGCATGGTGGCTCATGCTTGTAATCCCAGCACTTTGGGAGCCTGAGGTGTGTGGATCACCTGAGGTCAGGAGTTCCAGACCAGCCTGGCCAACATGGTGAAATCCTGTTTCTACTAAAAATACAAAAATTTGCTGGGCGTGATGGTGCATGCCTGTAATCTCAGCTACTTGGGAAGCTGAGGTGGGAGAATTTCTTGAACCCAGGAGGTGGAGTTCACAGTGAGTCAAAATTGTGCCATTGCACTCCAGCCTGGGCAACAGAGCAGGACTCTATCTCAAAAAAACTCCAAAAAACAAACAAACAAACAAAACAAACCAGTTCATCTAAGAGCTGTGGGACAATACCAAATGATGCAATATACACATTATACGAATCCCAAGAGGAGAAGAGAAAGAGAATGGGGGAAGAAATATTTCAGAAATGTTGGCTGGGAATTTTTCCTAAAATAATGACAGACACCAAGCCATAGATTCAAGAAGCTTAGATAACACCAAGCAGGAAAGAAAGAGAGAGAGAAAGGAGGAAGAAAAGGGAGGAAGAAGGAAAGACGGAAGAGAGAAACCACACTTACGTATATCATATTCAAGTTTCCAAAAACAAAAGACAAAGAAAAGACCCTGAAGACAGCCAGAGAAAAAGGATACATTACATACAGAGAAACAAAGATGAGAATTGCAGTGCACTTCACCTCAGAAGCCATGCAAGCCAGATTACAATAAAGTGACATGTTTAAACTACAGAAAGACGAAACTGTCATCCCAGCATTCTATATTCAGCAAAATATCTTTAAAAAATGAAGAAGACATACTTTCTCAGATAAATAAAAACTGAGAAAATTTGCTACTAGCAGCCTTGCAATATAAGAAACATTAAAGGAATTTCTTCAGGCAGAAAAAAATATGATACCAACAGAAACTTGAATTTACAGAAAAACATAAAGCATTCTGGAAATGAAGCAAATATACATAAAATAAAGTCTATTTAAAAATTTTCTTAATTTTAATTGCTCTAAAAGACAACGGTCTCAAGCAAACTATAAGATCAATGTATCATATGTTTATAGCATATGGAAAAGTAAAATGTGTGACAATAGCAGAAAGGATGGAGGAAATAATTGAAAATATAACAATAAGCTCCTTATACTACATGTGAAATGGAATAATATTGGGAGGTAGACTGATTAATAAAATATGCATATTATAAAACCTAGGAAAACTGCCAAAAGTATAAAAAAGAGTTATAAATAATAAGGTAATAATGGGTATCAAATTGAACAATAAAAAGTCTTCAGCAACCCAAAAGACTGCATTAAAAAAAGGAAAGATAAAAAAGTACAGAGGGACCAAAAAGAAAACAGGTAGCAAGATGAAAGATTTTAATCAAAATCTATCAATAATCAATTTAAATTGAGGGGGACTAAACGCATAAATTAAAAAACAGAGACCAAGTGGCAGAATAAAAAGGCAATCCAAATTGTATATTGTCAACAAGAAACCTGCTTTAAATATAAAGATATAAATGAGTTAAACTAAAAAGATGGAAAAAGATATACCATGCAGACAGTAAACACCAACCAACACACACACACACACATATACACAGACACACACCCCTATAACATCAAAGTAGAATTCAGAATGAGAAATATCATCAGAGATAAAGGAAGACGTAATGTAATAATGAGTCAGTTTTCCAAAAAGCCACAACAATCCTAAACATGTATATGCCTAACAACAGAGATCGAAATACATAAACTAAAAGTGAATCAAACTGAAGTGAAAAATGAACAAATACACAATTAGACTGTAGATCTCTGGCCATACTGACCAGTATCAGGAATAAAACAGTGGACATCATTACAGACCCCTATAGACATTAAAAAGATAATGTGAAAATGCTTCAAATAAGCAGAGTAAAATGGATCAATTCCTTAAAAGATACAATCAAAACTCACTGAAGAAAAAAACCAGTCTTCTTTCTATAAAGAAATTGATTTTATGGTTAAAAGCTTTTTATATAGAGAATGCCATGCCCAGATGTGTTTGCAGGTTAGTTCTAAAAACATTTAAGGCAGAAATAATACCAATTTTACACAGTCTCTTCCAGAAAATAGAACTCATCTTATCAGTCCAGTATTCCAATGAGATGAAGAAAACTACAAGCTGTTATCCCTCACGATTATAGATGCAAAAATCATCAATATAAATTAACATATTAATCCAGCAATATATAAATCTTTTTTTTTCTGTTTCAGTTGATGCTGCTATAAAGTCAACAATATATTACAATCTAGTGTGTTTATCCCATGAATGCAAGGCTCAATCAACATTTGAAATTCAATCAATGTAACTTACCATACCAGCACATTTTTTTTCTTTTTTTTTGAGACAGAGTCTCGCTCTGTTGCCCAGGCTGGAATGCAGTGGCGCAATCTTGGCTCACTGCAAGCTCCGCCTCCCAGGTTCACGCCATTCTCCTGCCTCAGGCTTCTGAGTAGCTGGGACTTACAGGCACCTGCCACCACACCCGGTTAATTTTTTTTTTTTTTGTATTTTTAGTAGAGACGGGGTTTTACTGTGTTAACCAGGATGGTCTCCATCTCCTGATCTTGTGATCCACCCACCTTGGCCTCCCAAAGTGCTAGGATTACAAGCATGAGCCACCGTGCCTGGCCCAAACAAAAATTTTTAAAAAAAGAAAACCATATGATTATCTCAATAGAAGTATAAATAGTACTTTACAGTATTCACAATCTATTTATGATGAAAAAACAAACTCTCAATCCAAACGCTCAATCTATTTGGAATAAATAGGACATTTCTTTATATGAAAACAGGTAGGTACAAAAAACCAAAGCTAGCATCATACTTGGTTGTGAAAGACTCAATATGTCTACCCAAGGATCAGACACAAGTCAAGGATGTCCTCTTTTACTACTCCTATTCAACATTGTGCTGGAAATCATAGCTAGCTGCTATGGTCTAAATGTTAGTGTCTCCCAGGAAGTTATATATTGAAACTGAATTCCCCAATGTAATTATGTTAAGAGACCTTTGGGAGGGGATTAAGTAATGAAGCTTTCCCCTCTCCTCAGTGGGATTAGTGCCCTTATAAAAAAGGCTCAAGGGAGCTTGTTTGCTTCTTTCACCATGTGAGAACACAGCTAGAAGCTGCCATCTTTGAAAAAAAGGAGCTTTTGCCAGACACCAAATGTGCTAGCACCTTGATCTTAGACTTTCTAATTATCAGAAGTGTGAGCAATAAATTTCTGTTGTTTGTAAGTTATCCGGTCTATGGTAATTTGTTACTGCAGCCTGAATGGGCTAAAACACCAGAGTAACATGGCAAGACAAGACATAAAATATCGTAGTTTGTAAAGGAATAATTTGCCTCTAGTTACAGATGACATGATTGTACATGCAGAAAAGTCCAAAAAGAAACACTATAAAAAAAAAAAACGTCTAGAATTAATAAAAGAGTTTAGCTAGGATACAAGGATACAAGTTTAATAAACAAAAATTAATTGGTTTGCTACTAGTCATGCACAACTGCAATTAAAAATTTTGAAATCACCACTTTAAAAAGCAAAGAGGAAGAGGAACTTCTACATGTTTAGGTGTCACCGAAAGAAAAACTTATCATGTTCCACACCTCCAGCTCGAGATTTCTTCTTAAAAATTTTGCCTGATTGGAGACAAAGGCCATAAAACAGATAGCTTCCAATCTCTTCTCATTGGAATTGACTTCTTGTGCAACAGAACGTGGAGAAGTTTAAACCCAAGGGCCTCTAGAGAACAGTGCAAGTTGTAGTGAAAGGCATCTGAAAGGAGATTCATGAATTTATGAAGAGAAAGCCTAAACCAGGCTGGATAGTTTTCAGGACAGAACTGAGGAACAAGACAGTTGGGAGGAGCACTTCTGAGTTCCTGGGGAAAAATATGAAGCTTAGACCTCAGAAACGGTTCCTTCAAAGGAATCACAATTTGGTTGGATGTCTCTGTAGAGGCATCAATGCCCCAGGGCACTCTTGAAAACAAAAGAACAATCATTGAGCAATTAGTGGTTTCACATCTGGATGTGGCCAGAGACAGAAAGAGAGTGCTAACAATACCACAGTCAGCTCATTATTCAAGTTGAAGAACAGAGAGAAAATGAATGGAAAAAAAAAACCAGCCTCAGAGATATGTGGGACACCATTAAACATAACAACATATACATAACCATGTACCAGAAGGAGAGGAGAGAAAGGAGAAAAAAATATTCAAAGAAATAATGGCAGAAAACTTCTCAAATTTATTGAAAACAACAACCTACTCATTCAGAAAGGTCAATCAACTCCAAACAGGATAAATTAGAAAAGATTTACAAACAAAAACATCCTGGTGAAAACCAAAGACAAGAAACAATCTTAAATGCAGCAAGAGAAAAATGACTTATCACTTAAAAGAGAACCCCAAATTCATTAGCGGCTGACTTTTCATAACAAAACACAGGTCAGAAGGCAGTGAAATAACATATTTGAAGTGTTCAAAGAAAATATCATCAAGGAAGAATTTATATATATCACAGCTATGTTTGAAAAATGAACGCAAAATAAAGAAATTCCTAGGTTAAAAAACAAAACAAAACAAAAACCCAGAGAATTTGTTGCTATTAGGCCTGCCTTCAAGAAATACTAAAAAAAATTCTTCAGGTTGAAAGCAAGTTACCTTAAATGGTAATATGAAACCACAGAATTTGTTCCACAGAAACAAAGAGTATCAGTGGAAGTTACTGTCGTTTAAAAAGACACTATAAATGCATATTTTCTCTTTTGTCTCATACTTATTTTAAAAACAATTATATAGAATAATATATATATCATGCATTGTTGAGCCTATAACATATATGTGAAATATATCTGCCAATAACATCACAAAGGAGGTAAGTGGGAGTAAACATGTAATGGGCTAAGAAAATGATTATAACAACGTATCATTGAGTTTGTAAAATTAATAGATGCAATGCATATAAAAATAATACCACAGAAATGGGGGAAATGGAACAGGGCTGTATAGGAGTAGTGTTCTTAATAGATCATTGGAATTAAACTAGTTTAAGTCTCAAGGTGATTATGATCAGTTAAATATATATGGTAGGACCTAGAGCAACCACTGAAAAATGACATAAAAATATAGTGGGAAAAAATCCTAATGAAATTAAAATACTACATTAGAAAATATTTACTTAATGCAGAAAAAGCAATAAAGCAGCAATGGAAGAACAGAAAAAACACAGGACATATGTAAGATCAAAATAAAATAGACATAAATCTAATTATATTGATAATATCAAATGCGAGAGTGAATTAAACAATCCTCAAAAGGCAAAAATTGTCATACTGAATTACAAAAAACATGCTTCTACTTACTGTATGTTGTCTGCAAGAAAGACACTTTTAATTCAAAGATACGAATAGATTAACAGTAAAAGGATGGAAAAAGATATGTCATGAAAACAGCAACCATAGGAAAGCTGGAGTGGCTACAGTAATAGACAAAATATACTTTAAAACAAAATATGTTGCTGGACATCAGTGGGAATATTTTATAACAGTAAAAGGATTAACCCGTCAGGAATATATACCAGTTATATATTCAGCTAATAACAGAGCACCAATACATGGAAAAAACTGACAGAAATGAAGAAATAAATAGACATTTCAATATCCTCTCTCAATGATAGAATGATTAAACAGAAGATCAATAAAGAAGTAGAAGAAGATTTGAATGACACTATAAACCAACTACACCTAACAGACAACTATAGAACATGCTATGGTTTGGATATTTGGCCCCTCCAAATCTCATGTTGAAATGTGATCTGCAATGTTGGAGGTAGGGACTCAATGGGAGGCACTTGGGTCATGGAGGTATATCTTTCATGAATGTCTTGGTGCTATCCTCATATTAATGAGTGAGTTCTCATTCTATTAGTTCCCCTGGGAGCTAGTTGTTTGAAATAATCTGGCACTTCCCTTCCTCCCCTCTCTGTTGCTTCCATTCTCTTGCCATGTGATCTCTGCACACGTCCGCTCCTCTTTGCCTTCTGCCATGAGTCCATGAGTGAAAGCAGCCTATAGCCCTCACCAGAAGTAGATGTTGGTACCATGTTTCTTGTAAAGCCTGCAGAATCATGAGCTAAATAAAACTCTTTTCTTTATAAATCATCCAGCCTCAGGTATTCCTTTATAGCAACACAAATGAGCTAAGACAGAACATTCCACTGAATTATGACAAAATGCATACTCTTCTCAAGTGTACATAGAACATTCTCCAGGATAGACCATATGCTAAACCATAAAGCATACCTCAATAAATTTAAAAGAATTGAAATAATACAAAATATGTTCTCTGACCACAATGGAATGAAATTAGAAATTTATAGCAGGAAAATAATTTTGTAAACTCAGAGATATGTGGAAATTTTACAAAACACTCCTGAATAACAAATAGGACAAAGAAAAAATAAAAAGGGAAGTCAGAAAATAGATTGATGTGAGTGAAAATGAAGATACAACATCCCCAAAGTAATGGAATGCAAGTAAAGCAGTGCTTAGAGGGAACTTTATAGCTGTAAATACCTATGTTAAGAAAGAAAAAAGATCTTAAATCAATACTCTAACCTTTCACCTTAAGAGACTGGAAACTAAACCCAAAGCAAGCCAAAGGAAGAAAATAATAAAGATTAGAATAGAAATCATTGAAATAGACAATAAAAAACAATAGATGGACAATAAAAATAGAAAAAATTGATAAAATCAAAAGCTGGTTTTTAAAAAACATCTACAAAATTGATAAATATTTAATTTTTAGGTTGAAATTTTCAGTTTCTAGGTTGAACAAGAAAAAAAAGAGGGCTCAAATTACTAGAATCAGAAATGAAAGAGGAGACATTACTACTCACTTTACAGAAGGAAAAGGGATTTTAAAGAAATGCTGTGAACAATTGTATGCCAACAAGTTAGGTAACAACAAATTAGATAAAACTGACAAATTTCTAGAAAGATACAAACTACCAAAACTGATTACACATGAGATGGACAATCTGAATATACCTATAAGAAGCAAAGTAATCAAAAACTACCCACTAAGAAAATCTTAGGCCCAGAATACTTCATCACTGAATTCTACCAAGCATTTAAAGGAGAACTAATGCCAATATCTCACATTAAAAAAAGGTGCGGCAGCACTCTCCAACTCATTATGAAGCCATTATTATTATTATTTTTTTTAATTTTATTATTATTATACTTTAAGTTTTAGGGTACATGTGCACAACGTGCAGGTTTGTTACATATGTATACATGTGCCATGTTGGTGTGCTGCACCCATTAACTCGTCATTTAGCATTAGGTATATCTCCTAATGCTGTCCCTCCCCACCTTCCCCCACCCCACAACAGTCCCCGGTGTGTGATGTTCCCTTTCCTGTGTCCATGTGTTCTCTTTGTTCAATTCCCACCTATCAGTGAGAACATACAGTGTTTGGTTTTTTGTCCTTGCGACAGTTTGCTGAGAATGATGGTTTCCAGTTTCATCCATGTCCCTACAATGGACATGAACTCACTATTTTTTTATGGCTGCATAGTATTCCATGGCGTATATGTGCCACATTTTCTTAATACAGTCTATCGTTGTTGGACATTTGGGTGGGTTCCAAGTCTTTGCTATTGTGAATAGTGCCACAATAAACATACTTGTGCACGTGTCTTTACAGCAGCATGATTTATAGTCCTTTGGGTATATACCCAGTAATGGGATGGCTGGGTCAAATGGTATTTCTAGTCCTAGATCCCTGAGGAATCGCCACACTGACTTCCACAATGGTCAAACTAGTTTACAGTCCCACCAACAGTGTACAAGTGTTCCTATTTCTCCACATCCTCTCCAGCACCTGTTGTTTCCTGACTTTTTAATGATCACCATTCTAACTGGTGTGAGATGGCATCTCATTGTGGTTTTGATTTGCATTTCTCTGATGGCCAGTGATGATGAGCATTTTTTCATGTGTTTTTTGGCTGCATAAATGTCTTCTTTTGAGAAGCATCTGTTCATATCCTTCGCCCACTTGTTGATGGGATTGTTTGTTTTTTTTTCTTGTAAATTTCTTTGAGTTCATTGTAGATTCTGGATATTAGCCCTTTGTCAGATGAGTAGGTTGCAAAAATTTTCTCCCATTCTGTAGGTTGCCTGTTCACTCTGATGGTACTTTATTTTGCTGTGCAGAAGCTCTTTAGTTTAATTAGATCCCATTTGTCAATTTTGGCTTTTGTTGCCATTGCTTTTGGTGTTTTAGACGTGAAGTCCTTGCCCATGCCTATGTCCTGAATAGTATTGCCTAGGTTTTCTTCTAGGGTTTTTATGGTTTTAGGTCTAATATGTAAGTCTTTAATCCATCTTGAGTTAATTTTTGTATAAGGTGTAAGGAAGGGATCCAGTTTCAGCTTTCTACATATGGCTAGCCAGTTTTTCCAGCACCATTTACTAAATAGGGAATCCTTTCCCCATTGCGTCTTTTTGTCAGGTTTGTCAAAGATCAGATGGTTGTAGATATGTGGCATTATTTCTGAGGGCTCTGTTCTGTTCCATTGGTCTATATCTCTGTTTTGGTACCAGTACCATGCTGTTTTGGTTACTGTAGCCTTGTAGTATAATTTGAAGTCAGGTAGTGTGATGCCTCCAGCTTTGTTCTTTTGGCTTAGGATTGACTTGGCAATGCAGACTCTTTTTTGGTTCCATATGAACTTTAAAGTAGTTTTTTCCAATTCTGTGAAGAAAGTCATTGGTAGCTTGGTGGGGATGACACTGAATCTATAAATTACCTTGGGCAGTATGGCCATTTTCATGATATTGATTCTTCCTACCCATGAGCATGGAATGTTCTTCCATTTGTTTGTATCCTCTTTTATTTCATTGAGCAGTGGTTTGTAGTTCTCCTTGAAGAGGTCCTTCACATCCCTTGTAAGTTGGATTCCTAGGTATTTTATTCTCTTTGAAGCAATTGTGAATGGGAGTTCATTCATGATTTGGCTCTCTGTCTGTTATTGGTGTATAAGAATGCTTGTGATTTTTGCACATTGATTTTGTATCCTGAGACTTTGCTGAAGTTGCTTATGAGCTTAAGGAGATTTTGGGCTGAGACAATGGGGTTTTCTAGATATACAATCATGTCATCTGCAAACAGGGACAATTTGACTTCCTCTTTTCCTAATTGAATGCCCTTTATTTCCTTCTCCTGCCTTATTGCCCTGGCCAGAACTTCCAACACTATGTTGAATAGGAGTGGTGAGAGAGGGCATCCCTGTCTTGTGCCAGTTTTAAAGGGAATGCTTCCAGTTTTTGTCCATTCAGTATGATATTGGCTGTGGGTCTGTCATAGATAGCTCTTATTATTTTGAGATATGTCCAATCAATACCTAATTTATTGAGAGTTTTTAGCATGAAGCGCTGTTGAATTTTATCAAAGGCCTTCTCTGCATCTATTGAGATAATCATGTGGTTTTTGTCTCTGGTTCTGTTTATATGCTGGATTACGTGTATTGATTTGCATATGTTGAAACAGCCTTGCATCCCAGGGATGAAGCCCATTTGATCATGTTGGATAAGCTTTTTGATGTGCTGCTGGATTCAGTTTCCCAGTATTTTATTGAGGATTTTTGCATCAATGTTCATCAAGGATATTGGTCTAAAATTCTCTTTTTTTGTTGTGTCTCTGCCAGGCTTTGGTATCAGGATGATACTGGCCTCATAAAATGAGTTAGGGAGGATTCCCCCTTTTTCTATTGATTGGAATAGTTTCAGAAGGAATGGTACCAGCTCCTCCTTGTACCTCTGGTAGAATTCGGCTGTGAATCCATCTGGTCCTGGACTTTTTTTGGTTGGTAAGCTATTAATTATTGCCTCAATTTCAGAGCCTGTTACTGGTCTATTCAGAGGTTCAACTTCTTCCTGATTTAGTCTTGGGAGGGTGTATGTGTCGAGGAATTTATCCATTTCTTCTAGATTTTCTAGTTTATTTGCGTAGAGGTGTTTATAGTATTCTCCGATGGTAGTTTGTATTTCTATGGGATTGGTGGTGATATCCCCTTTGTCATTTTTTATTACATCTGTTTGATTCTTCTCTCTTTTCTTCTTTATTAGTCTTGCTAGCAGTCTATCGATTTTGTTGATCTTTTCAAAAAACCAGCTCCTGGATTCACTGATTTTTTGAAGGGTTTTTTGTGTCTCTATTTCCTTCAGTTCTGCTCTGATCTTAGTTATTTCTTACCTTCTGCTAGCTTTTGAATGTGTTTGCTCTTGCTTCTCTAGTTCTTTTAATTGTGATGTTAGGGTGTCAATTTTAGATCTTTCCTGCTTTCTCTTGTGGGCATTTAGTGCTATAAATTTCCCTCTACACAGTGCTTTGAATGTGTCCCAGAGATTCTGGTATGTTGTGTCTTTGTTCTCATTGGTTTCAAAGAACATCTTTATTTCTGCCTTCATTTCATTATGTACCCAGTAGTCATTCAGGAGCAGGTTGTGCAGTTTCCATGTAGTTGAGCGGTTTTGAGTGAGTTTCTTAATCCTGAGTTCTAGTTTGATTGCACTGTGGTCTGAGAGACAGTTTGTTATAATTTCTGTTCTTTTACATTTGCTGAGGAGAGCTTTACTTCCAACTATGTGGTCCATTTTGGAATAGGTGTGGTGTGGTGCTGAAAAAAATGTATATTCTATTGATTTGGGGTGGAGAGTTCTGTAGATGTCTATTAGGTCTGCTTGGTGCAGAGCTGAGTTCAATTCCTGGATATCCTAGTTAACTTTCTGTCTCATTGATCTGTCTAATGTTGACAGTGGGGTGTTAAAGTCTCCCATTATTATTGTGTGGGAGTCTAAGTCTCTTCGTAGGTCACTAAGGACTTGCTTTATGAATCTGGGTGCTCCTGTATTGGGTGCATATATATTTAGGATAGTTAGCTCTTCTTGTTGAATTGATCCCTTTACCATTATGTAATGGCCTTCTTTGTCTCTTTTGATCTTTGTTGGTTTAAAGTCTGTTTTATCCGAGACTAAGATTGCAACCCCTGCCTTTTTTAGTTTTCCATTTGCTTGGTAGATCTTCCTCCATCCCTTTATTTTGAGCCTATGTGTGTCTCTGCACATGAGATGGGTTTCCTGAATACAGCACACTGAGGGGTATTGACTCTTTATCCAATTTGCCAGTCTGTGTCTTTTAATTGGAGCAGTTAGCCCATTTACATTGAAGGTTAATATTGTTATGTGTGAATTTGATCCTGTCATTATGATGTTAGTTGGTTATTTTGCTTGTTAGTTGATGCAGTTTCTTCCTAGCCTCGATGGTCTTTACAATTTGGCATGTTTTTGCAGTGGCTGTACTGGTTGTTCCTTTCCATGTTTGGTGCTTCCTTTAGGAGCTCTTTTAGGGCAGGCCTGGTGGCGACAAAATCTCTCAGCATTTGCTTGTCTGTAAAGGATTTTATTTCTCCTTCATTTATGAAGCTTAGTTTGGTGGATATGAAATTCTGGGTTGAAAATTCTTTTCTTTAAGAATGTTGAATATTGGCCCCCACTCACTTCTGGCTTGCAGAGTTTCTGCTAAGAGATCAGCTGTTAGTCTGATGGGCTTCCCTTTGTGGGTAACCCGACCTTTCTCACTGGCTGCCCTTAACATTTTTTCCTTCATTTCAACTTTGGTGAATCTGACAATTATGTTTCTTGGAGTTGCTCTTCTTGAGGAATATATTTGTGGCATTCTCTGTATTTCCTGAATTTGTATGTTGGCTTGCCTTGCTAGATTGGGGAAGTTCTCCTGGATAGTATCCTGCAGAGTGTTTTCCAACTTGGTTCCATTCTCCCCGTCACTTTCAGGTACACCAATCAGATGTAGATTTGGTCTTTTCACATAGTCCCATGTTTCTTGGAGGCTTTGTTCGTTTCTTTTTATATTCTTTTTTCTCTAAACTTCAGTTCTCGCTTCATTTCATTCATTTTGTCTTCCATCGCTGACACCCTTTCTTCCAGTTGATCGCATCGGCTACTGAGGCTTGTGCATTCATCACATAATTCTTGTGCCATGGTTTTCAGCTCCATCAGGTCCTTTAAGGACTTCTCTGCATTTGTTATTCTAGTTAGCCATTCGTCTAATTTTTTTTTTCAAGGTTTTTAACTTCTTTGTCATTGGTTTGAACTTCCTCCTTTAGCTCGGATTAGTTTGATCTTCTGAAGCCTTCTTCTCTCAATTCGTCAAAGTCATTCTCCATCCAGCTTTTTTCCATTGCTGGTGAGGAGCTGTGTTCTTTTGGAGGAGGAGAGGCACTCTGATTTTTAGAGTTTCCGGTTTTTCTGCTCTGTTTTTTCCCCATCTTTGTGGTTTTATCTACATTTCATCTTTGCTGATGGTGACGTACAGATGGGTTTTTGGTGTGGATGTCCTTTCTGATTGTTAGTTTTCCTTCTAACAGTCAGGACCCTCAGCTGCAGGTCTGTTGGAGTTTGCTGGAGGTCCACTCCAGACTCTGTTTGCCTGGGTATTAGCAGCAGAGGCTGCAGAACAGCGAATATTGCTGAACAGCAAATGTTGCTGCCTGATCGTTCCTCTGGAATTTTTGTCTCAGAGAAGTACCCGGCCATGTGAGGTGTCGGTCTGCTCCTACTGGGGGGTGCCCCCAGTTAGGCTACTTGGGGGTCAGGGACCCACTTGAGGAGGCAGTCTGCCTGTTCTCAGATCTCAAGCTGCATGCTGGGAGAACCACTACTCTCTTCAAAGCTGTCAGACGGGGACATTTAAGTCTGCAAAGGTTACTGCTGCCTTTTGTTTGTCTGTGCCTTGCCCCCAGAGGTGCAGCCTACAGAGGCAGGCAGGCCTCCTTGAGCTGTGGTGGGCTCCACCAAGTTCGAGCTTCCCAGCCGCTTTGTTTACCCATGCAAGCCTCAGCAATGGCGGGCTCCCCTCTCCCAGTCTCACTGCCACCTTGCAATTTGATCTCAGACTGCTGTGGTAGCAATGAGTGAGGCTCCGTGGGCATAAGACCCTCTGAGCCAGGTGTGGGATATAATCTCCTGGTGTGCCGTTTGTTAAGCCCATTGGAAAAGTGCAGTATTAGGGTGGGAGTGACCCAATTTTCTATGTGCCTTCTGTCACCACTTTCTTTGACTAGGAAACGGAATTCCCTGACCCCTTGCACTTCCCAGGTGAGGCGATGCCTCGCCCTGCTTTGGCTCATGCACGGTGCGCTACCCTCACTCTACTGCACCCACTGTCCAGCACTCCCCAGTGAGATGAACCCGGTACCTCAGTTGTAAATGCAGAAATCACCTGTCTTCTGTGTCGCTCATGCTGGGAGCTGTAGACTGGAGTTGTTCCTATTCGGCTATCTTGGCTCCACCCTCCTGAAGCCATTATTATCCTTATACGAATACCAGATGAGACATCACAAGAAAACTACAGAGCAATATCTGTTATGAATACAAATATAACAAATTCTAAACAAAATAACAGCAAACCAAATTCAGCAATATATAAAAAGAATTATACACCATGACCAAGTGATATTTACAGCAGAGATGTAAGGTTGACTTAACAATTTAAAAATAATTAATGTAATACATCACACAATAGATTAAAAACTAAAAATCACATGAACATCTCAAAAATCATTTGAAAAACTCCAACACCTTTTCTTGACAAAAACACTTACCAAACTAAAAACAAGGAAACGTCTTCAATTAGATAAAGGCATTTATAAAACACCCATATCAAATATCATACTTAATAGTGAAAGGAAAAATGGACCAAAATACTCTCAAAGGAATCAAGAAAAGAGAGAAAAATTAACATAGAACAAATGAGACAAATAGCACCATTAAGATGGAAGCTTTAAATTGAAATATATTAGAAACTTCATTAACTTGTGTGTTGCATGTTTGCTTTGTCATGAACTGTTAATATGTTTTCTAGAGTTCGAATGTGTCCCTCAAAGTTCATGCGTTGAAAACTTACTCCCCATTGTAAAGCATTGAGAGGTGGAACCTTTATGAGGTGATTAGGTCATGTAGTGCTCTGCCCTAATACATGAATTAATGGCAATGTTATGAATAATTATCATGATTAGTTATCATGAAAGTGGGTTCGTTACAAAAGGATTAGTTTGGTTTGCCCCCTTCTCCCTCTCTCATCCATGTGATGCCTTCTACCACATTATGAAGCAGCAAAAAGGTAATCACAAGATGCTGGCCCCTTGATCTTGGACTTCCAAGCCTCCAGAACTATGAGAAATACATTTCTTTTTAAAATAAATAATCTAGGCCGGGCACAGTGGCTCATGGCTGTAATCCCCAGCACTTTGGGAGGCTGAGATAGGAGGATCACTTGAGGTCAAGAGTTCAAGAACAGCCTGGCCGACATGGCGAAACCCCATCTCTACTAAAAATACAAAAATTAGCCGGGCCTGGTGGTGTGTGCCTGTAATCCCAGCTACTCAGGAGGCTGAGGCATGAGAATTGCTTGAACCCAGGAGGCAGAGGTTGCAGTGAGCTGAGATTGTGCCACTGCACTTCAGCCTGGGTGACAGAGTGAGACTCTGTCTCAAATAAAATAAAATAAAATAATAAAATAAAATAAAATAAAATAATTATCTAGTCTCTGGTATTCTGTCTTTTTTTTTCTTTTTTTAAAAACAGAGTTTCAGTCTTGTTGCCCAGGTTGGAGTGCAATGGCACGATCTCGGCTCGCTGCAACCTCCATCTCCCAGGTTCAAGCAATTCTCCTGTCTCAGCCTCCCGAGTAGCCGGGATTACAGATGCATACCACCACGCTCTGCTAATTTTTGTATTTTTGGTAGAGACAGGGTTTCATCATATTGGTCAGGCTGGTCTGGAACTCCTGACCTCAGGTGATCTGCCTGCCTCAGCCTCCCAAAATGCTAGGATTACAGGCATGAGCCACTGCGCCCAGCTTTCTGGTATTCTGTTATAGCAGCACAAAATGGACTAAGACAATGTTAAATGATCCAATTAAAATAAAAAGTTGGCTAAAGTGTATTAAAAACCTAAAAAACTTTACCTTTTTTTAAATGACAAAGTGCCAATTCAACACAGGGAGCTTGTGAATAAGAGGACTAAAAAAGATTTACTGTGCAAACACTAACTAAAACCCACCTCTCTATATGAAAAGGAAAAATAGAGCTTATGACAGAGCTTTACTTCTAAGTAACTCAAGGTTGAAAGAAGAATTGTAATTAAAAATTTGCACTTAATTACATAAAAGCTCTCCATATACTGTATATCAAATCTTGTTGGAAGCAGCTAAAGTTGTACTTTAGAGGATTTTTTTAGCCTTCAAACATATAAAGAAAGAATAAAGGCTGAAAGAGCTATTATCTTTTTGAAGAAATTAGGAAAACAAAATATCTATTTGAATAAATCAGAGACAAAGTATATTAAATCTAAAGAAAGTAGAGTGAAAGACACCGGGATGACAAGAACAGAAATTAATGACATAGAAAACAGACATAAATTAAAGGAATCGACCAAACCGAAAGTTGCTTCTTTGCAAAAATTAATGAGATGATATACTTTAGTAACAGTGTTCAAGGACAAAAACAAAGAGTACACAAATAACACCATCAAGAATGAAAGAGGACCATCACTATCAATCCCGCAAATAATAATATGAAAAGTAGGGGACATACTGAACGACTCAACACCACAAAACTGTGAAAGATAGTTAACTGAAAAAATATTAATTACAGAAACATACACAGTAGAAATAGTACTAAATAAATTTAATCAATAAGCAAAATTTTTTTCTACAAAAATTTTTGTAAAAAGCTACCATGGCTTTCCTAGCGGGATTTATGTATTAGTCCATTTTTGTGTTGCTATAAAGAAATACTCAAGAATGAATAATTTATAATGAAAAAATATTTAGGTTTGGTGTGGTGGCTCACATCTGTGATCCTACCAATTTGGGAGATCAAGGCTAGAAGATCACTTGTGCTCAGGAATCTGAGACAAGCCTGGGCAACATAGAGAGACCCTGTCTCTAAAAATACATATATATATATACAAACATAAATAAGAAAGGAGATCTAATTGGCTCAGAGTTCTGCAGCTGTACAAGAAGCTTGGTGCTAGCATCTGCTTCTGGTGAGGGCCTCAAGATGCATACAATCATGGTGGAAGGCAAACGGGGAGCTGATGTATTTCATGGTGCATCCCCCCAGAAAAGGCTTGCGAGGCCCTCAGAATCCCTAGCTGAGTGACTAGTGAAGATCTTTCCTCGTATAAAGCCAGGGCATAAAGACTGAAGAGTTGTCTGTTTCTCAAAAGCACAAATCTCAGTAAAAAGTAATAAGGCATGTGAAGAAATAGGGGAAAATGGCCCAATCAAAGGAACCAAATAAATATCCAGGAACTGACCTTAAACAAAGAGATCAATTAATGACCTGAAAAAGAATTCAAAATAACTGTCTTAAAGAACTTCAGTGTGATACAAGAGTACACAGATAGACAACTAAAAACAAATCCAGAAAACAATGCATTAACAAAGTGACAATATGATCAAAGAGACAAAAACTAAGGAAGAAAAAACAAATAGAAATTCCAGAGCCGAAGATTGCAATAACTGAATTATAAAATTCACTAGAAGGATTCAATAGACAACTTGATCAAGCAGAACAAAGAATCAGTGAAGTTGAAGACAGATAATTTGAAATGATCAAGTCACAGGAACAAAAAGAATAAATGATTAATAAAAGTGAAGAAAGCATAAGGGACTTATAAAAATCATCAAGCCTATCAATATACATGTTATAGGAGTTAAAAAGAAGAAAGAGAGCAAAGGGCAGAGAGCTTATTTGAAGAAATAATGGCCCAAACTTCCAAATCTGAGGAAGAAAATGGACATCCAAATTCTAGAAGCTCGAAGGATGCTGACTAAGAAGAACCCAAAGATGCCCACACTGAGACATATTGTAATCAAACTATCAAGGACAGTTTGATGTATCAGAAGTCAAGGATAAAGACGGAGTCTTGAAAATAGTAAGAGAAAAGCCACTTGTATGTACAAGGGAGCTACTCTAAGATTATCAGCTGATCTCTCAGCAGAAACATTATAGGCTAGAAAGGAGTGAGATGTTATATTCAAAGTGCTGGAAGAAAAAAACTTTAGTCAACCAAGAATATTATAACCAACAAAACTGTTCTTCAAAAATGAAGGAGAAGGCAGCCAAGTGGTCTCCCAAGACCACAACCCAGCCGCCACTAGTGTGGTCGCCACCCATAAAAGAGCCGAGCTGAGTGGGGGTGCTGCCCAGAGTCCTCTGGGCAAAAGACTACAGCAGGAGCTGATGACCCTCATCATGTCTGGTGACAAAGGGATTTCTGCTTTCCTTGAATCAGACAACCTTTTCAAATGGGTAGGCACCATCCATGGCGCAGCTGGCACAGTATATGAAGACCTGAGGTATAAGCTCTTGCGAGAGTTCCCCAGTGGCTACCCTTACAATGAGCCCACAGTGAAGTTCCTCACACCCTGCTAACACCCCAACATAGACACCCAGGGTAACATATGCCTGGATATCTGGAAGGACAAGTGGTCTGTACTGTATGGCATCAGGACCATTCTGGTCTCCATCCAGAGCCTGCTAGGAGAACCCAACATTGATAGCCCTTTGAACATGCATGCTGTTGAGTTCTGGAAAAACCCTACAGCTTTTACCTGCAAGAAACCTATTCAAAGTAGGTTACCAGCCAGGACCCCTGACCCAGGCTTCCCAGATTGTCCTTTTTTTTTTTTTTTTTTTTGAGGTGGAGTCTTGCTCTGTTGCCCAGGCTGGAGTGCAGTGGTGAGATCTCAGCTCACTGCAACCTCCACCTCCCAGGTTCAAACGATTCTCGTGCCTCAGCCTCCTGAGTAGCTGGGATTACAAGCACCCGCCACCATGCCCGGCTAATTTTAATATTTTTAGTAGAGATGAGGTTTCACCATGTTGGTCAGGCTAGTCACAAACTCCTGACCTCAGGTGATCTGCCTGCCTTGGCCTCCCAAAGTGTTGGGATTACAGGCATGAGCCACCATGCCTGGCCTCCCTGCCTTCTCTGTGCTGCCTTTTTAAGTTTTCCTTCGATGGTCTGTCCTGTCTGTGATTTCTGTATAGGACTCTGTATCTTCAGCTGTGGTATTATTTTTGTTTTGTTTTTGTCTTTTAAGTTAAGCCTTGGTTGAGCCATTGTGATGTATATTAAATAAATACATTTTGGTCATTAAAAAAAAATGACGGTGAAATAAAGACCTTCCCAGAAAAATAAAAGCTGAAGGTGTTTATCCACACTAAATCTACCTTACAAAAAAATGCTAAAGGGAGTTCTTCAAGTTGAAACAAAAGGACACTTGACAGCAACACAACAGCATAAAAAATATAAAGCACTCAGTAAAGGGAGGTATATGGAAAAGTACAGAATCCTATAATATTCTAATGGTAGTACATAAATCAATTTAATCCTGGTATAAAATTTGAAAAAGTATAAATAGAACTATAATTATCAAACTGTGTTAATGAACATAAAGTATAAAAATATGCAATTTGTGAAATAAATAACATAAAGTAGGGGGGATGTAAAATTTTGTATGTAATTGATGTTAAGTTTTTATCAGTTTAAAATAAATGGCTATAATGATAAGGTATTATACTTAATCCCCATGGTAATCACAAAGGAAATATCTGTAGAAGATATACAGAAGAAAATGAGAAAGGAATCAAACTTGTCACTAAAAAAAAATTTAACAAAACCTGGGCCAGGCGTGGTGGCTCACGCTTGTAATCCCAGCACTTTGGGAGGCCGAGGTGGGCGGATCATGAGGTCAGGAGATCGAGACCACGGTGAAACCCCGTCTCTACTAAAAATACAAAAAATTAGCCGGGCGTGGTGGCGGGCACCTGTAGTCCCAGCTGCTCGGAGAGGCTGAGGCAGGATAATGGCGTGAACCCGGGAGGCGGAGCTTGCAGTGAGCCGAGATTGCGCGTGACGAACCAGCTCAAAAAAAAAAAAAAAAAAAAAAAACATTAAAAAAACTTAGGAAAGGAACAAGAAGGAAAGGGACAAAATAAGAGGCCGAGCACGGTGGCTCACACCTGTATTCCCAGCATTTTGGGAGGCCAGGATGGGCAGATCACCTGAGGTCAGGAGTTCGAGACCAGCCTGGCCAAAAGGATGAAAACCCATCTCTACCAAAAATATAAAAAATTAGCAGGGCATGGTGGCGTGCACCTATAATCCCAGCTACTCAGGAGGTTGAGGCAGGAGAATAGCTTGAACCTGGGAGGTGGAAGTTGAAGTTAGCTGAGACTGCGCCACTGCACTCCAGTCTGGGCGACAGAGCAAGACTCCATCTCAAAAACAAACAAACAAAAAACAAAAAAGAGAAAGAAAAAAGAAATAGAGTGGTTCAATATATTTTTCAGAACCTCAAGACCCACTCACCTTAGATATAAAGACCCATATAGGCTGTGTATTAGTCCATTCTCGCAGTGTTATGAAGAAATACCCAAGACTGGGTAATTTATAAAGGAAAGAGGTTTAATTGACTATAGTTCTTCATTGCTGGAGAGACCTCAGGAAACTTACAATCACGGTGAATGGCAAAGGAGAAGCAGGCACTTTCTTTCCAGGGTAGCAGGACAGAGTGAATGCAAACAGGGGAAACGGTAGATGCTTATAAAACCATCAGATCTCGTAAGACTCACTCATTACCATGAGAATGTGGGGGAAACCGTCCCTATGATCCAATTACCTCCACCTGGTCCTGCCCTTGACATGTGGGGATTATTACAATTCAAAGTGAGATCTGGATGGGGACACAGAGCCAAACCGTATCAGGCTGCAAGTGAAAGGATGGAAAAAGATATTATATGCAAATTGCAACCAAAAAAGAGCAGTGCTGGCCAATTTATATCAGACAAAATAGACTCTAAGACAAAAACTGTCACAAGAGACAAAGATGAACATATAAGAATAAAAGAATCAATTTTCAGCTGGGCACAGTGACTCAGGCCTATGATCTCAGCATTTTGGGAGGCTGAGGTGGGCTGATCACCTGTGGACAGGAGTTTGAGACCAGCCTGGCCAACATGGCAAAACCCTGTCTCTACAAAAATCCAAAAACTTAGCTGGGCATGGTGGTGGACGCCTGTAGTCCCAGCTACTCAGGGGGCTGAGGCAGGAGAATCACTTGAACCTGGGAGACAGAGGTTGCAGTGAGCCGAGATCATGCCACTGCACTCCAGCCTGGGTGAGACTGAGACTCCTTCTCAAATAAAAAAAAGCAAGAATCAATTTTCCAGTCATATAACAATTACATATATATATACATAACAGTAGCTCACTTAAATATATGAAGCAAATGTTGAAAGAATTGAATAGACAAATAGGCAGTAGCACAGTAATAGGAGATTTTAGTACCTTGCTTTCAATAATGCATAGAATAACCAGACAGAAAATTAATAAAGAAACAGATAACTTGGGCCGGGTGCTGTGGCTCACGTCTGTAATCCCAGTGCTTTGTGAGGCTGAGGTGGGTGAATCACCTGAGGTCAGGAGTTCGAGACCAGGCTGGCCAACATGGTGAAACCCCATCTCTACTAAAAATACAAAAATTAGCCAGGTATGGTGGTGGGTGCCTGTAATCCCAGCTACTCAGGAGGCTGAGGCAGGAGAATGGCTTGAACCCAGGAAGCAGAGGTTGCAGTGAGCCAAGATTGTGCCATTGCACTCCAGCCTGGGTGACAAGAGTGAGATTCCATCTCAAAAAAAAAAAAAAAAGGAACTTGAACAACATTATAGACCAGTTGGACCTACAGATATATACAGAATGCTAAGAACTACAGAATACATATTCTTCTCAAACTCACATGGAACATTCTTCAGGATAGATCACATGTTAGGCCACAAAACAAATCTTAAGTTTAAGAAAATTGAAATCATACCAACTGTCTTTTCTGATTATATTGGAATAAAACTAGAAATCAATAGCAAAACGAAAACAGGTAGATCACAAATATGGGGAAATTAAACAACATACTCTTGAACAACTAATAGATCAATGAAGAAATCACGAGAGAAATTGGGAAGTGTTTTGAGACAAATGCCAACAAATTTGATAGCCTAGAAGAAATAGAGAAATCTCTAGAAACATACAACATACCAATATTGAATCGTGAAGAAATAAAAAATCTGAACAGATTTAAAGCTAGTAGAGAGATTAAATCACAAACCAAAAACTTTCCCACATAGAAAAGCCCAGGACCAGGTGGCTTCACCGGAGAATTCTGCCAAACACTTAAAAAAGAATTAATATAAATTATTTACAAAGTTTTTTAAAAAATTGAAGAAAAAGGAATTTGATGAGACCAACATTACTCTGATTCCAAAATTAGACAAAGATACTACAGGTAAAGAAAACTACAAACAAACATCCCTGATTAATATCGATGCAAAAATCCTCAACAAAATACTAGCAAACCAAATTCAATGACACATTAAAAGGTTTATACACCACGACCAAGTGGGATTTATTCCTGGAATACAAGGATGGTTTAACATATGAAAATCAACAATCTAATATCACATTAAAAGAATGGAGGACACTATGTTCCAACTGTTCTATATATATATAAGTAAAAAAAGAAAAAAGAATGAAGGACAAAAACCACATGATCATTTCAATTGATGCAGAAAAAGCCTTAGAAAAAATTCCACACCCTTTCATGATAAAAACACCTGACAAACTATCAATAGAAAGATATTAGCTGACCATATTAAAGTGTATACAAAAAGCCCACAGACAACATCAAACTCAGTAGTGAAAAACTGAAAGCTTTATCTCTAAGGTTAGGAACAAGGCAAAGATGCTCATTCTTGCCACTTCTATTCAATGTAGTACTGGAAGTTCTAGCTGGAGGAATTGGACAAGAAAAAAGAAACTAAAGCTATCTAAATCTGAATAGAAGAAGTGAAAATACTTCTGTTTATAATATTATATGTAGAAAATTCTGGAGATTTCACACACACACACACAGACACACACACACACACACACACCTCTTAGAACTAAAGAACAAATTCAGCAAAGTTGCAGGGTACAAAAATCAACACATGAAATTAGTTTTATTTCTATATCTAACAATGAATAATTTAAAAAGAAAATTAGGAAAACGTCCCATTTACAAGAGCATTGAAAAGAATAATATACTTAGGAATAAGCTTAATCAAGGAGGTGAAAGACTTATATACTGAAAACTACAAAACATTGCTGAAAGAAATTAAAGAAAGTATAAATACATGTAAAGATATTTCACATTTATAGATTAGAAGACTCAATGTTGTTAAATGCTCATACTACCCAAATAAATTTACAGATCCAGTATAATACTTATCAAAATCCAATGACATCTTTGAAAAAATTTTCTAAAATGTATATGGAATCCTAAAGAATCCTAAGGAATAGCCCAAATAATTTTGTAAAAGAAAAACAAAACTGAAAGTCTCACACTTCCCAATTTCAAAATATATTGCTACTCTGACACTAATCAAAATAGTAATGATACTGGCATAAAGACATATAGACCAATAGAACATAAGAGAGATCCCAGAAATAAATTCTCACATATGTGGTCAAATGATGTTTGATGAGGGCAAGACCATAACCAAAGCCTGCTTTCTGGAATAGTACCAATGCCAGTGTGGAAGATCTGTGGGCCTTATTGATGAATATAAAGATTTCAGTGGCCGGGTGCAGTGGCTCACACCTGTAATCCTAGGACTTTGGGAGGCCGAGGGGGGCAGATCACCTGAGGTCAGGAGTTTGAGGGCAGCCTGGACAACATGGTAAAACCCCGTCTGTACTAAAAATACAAAAATTAGCCGGGCGTGTTAGCGCATGCCTGTAATCCCAGCTACTCAGGAGGCTGAGGCAGGAGAATTGCTTGAATCCAGGAGGCAGAGGTTGCAGTGAGCTGAGATCGCGCCACTGCACTCCAGCCTGGCCACAAAGAGTGAAACTCCGTCTCAAAAAGAAAAAAAATCTAAATGCCTTTAACAGCACCCAAGTCACCTCTTGAATGCTTTCCTGCTTGGAAATTTCTTCTACAAGATACCCTAAATTATTTTTCTCAAGTTCAAAGTTCCACAAATCTCTAGGGGCAGGGGCAAATTGCCTCCAGTCTCTTTGCTAAAACATAACAAGAGTCACGTTTACTCCAGTTCCCAAGTTCCTCATCTCCATCTGAGACCACCTCAGCCTGGACTTTATTGTCCATATCATTCTCAGCATTTTGGGCAAAGCCATTCAACAAGTCTGTGGGAAGTTCCACACTCTCCCACATTTTTCTATCTTTTTCTGAGCCCTCCAAACTGTTCCAACCACTGCCTGTTACCCAGTTCCAAAGGAAAAGTGTAAAATAATGAAATTTGATTCTTAACTTATATCATTTATAAAAATTAACTTAAAAAAAGATAATAGACCTGAATATAAGACCTGAAACTTTAAAACTCCTAGAAGAAAACACAGAGGGAAAGCCTCCTGACACTGGACTTGGCAATACTTTCCTGGATATGATACAAAAAACACAGGTAATAAAAGCAAAAATAGACAAATGGGACTATATCAGACTTACAACCCTCTGCATCAAATAAAACAACCAAGAAAGTAAAATGCAACCTACGGAATGGAAGAAATATTTGCAAACCATTTGATTGGTAAGGACTTAATATCTAGAATATATAAAGAACATTTACAGCTCAACAACAATAAAAACACATAACCTGATTAAAAAATGGACAAAGGACTTGAGCAGAGATTTCTCCAAAGAAAATATATGTGATGGTTAATTTTATGTGTCACTTTGACTAGAGTAAGGATTGTCTAGAGAACTAATAAAGCAATGTTTGTAGGTGTGTCTGTGAGGGTGTTTCTAGAGGAAATTGGTGTGCAAATCAGTAGACCGTATAGGGAAGATCCGCCCTCAATGTGGGCAGGCACCATCCAACCAGCTGGGGTCCGGAAAGAACAAAAAAGGCAGTAAAGAGGCAATTATCTCTTTTTCTCTCCTAGAGCTGGGGCACCCTTCTTCTCTTGCTCTTGGACATCAGAACTCCAGTCTCTCCAGTCTCTGGAGTCCAGGACTTACGCTAGTCATCCCCTGGGTTCTCAGGCCTTCAGCCTTGAACTGAGATTTACATCATCAGCTTCCTAAATTCTGAGGCTTTTGGACTTGGACTGAGCAATGCTATTGGCTTCCAGGAGTCTCCAGCTTGCAGACAGCCTGTTGTGGGACTTCTCACCCTCCATAATCATGTGAGCAAGTTCCCCTAATAAATCCCCCATCTATCTCTTATCCATCCATCTTTCACTGGTTTTACCTCTCTAAGTATATGAAAAGATGCACAGCATCACTAGTCATCAGAAAAATGCAAATGAATACCACAGTGAAATATTGCTTCACACCCCTTAGGAGGACCACTGTAAAAAAACCAAACAAACAGAAAATAACAAGTGTTGGCAATAACATAGAAAAATTGGAACCAGTATGGCAATTCCTCAAGAAATTAAAATTAGAAGTATCACATGATCCAGCAACCTGACTTCTGAGTATAGATTCAAAATTGAAAACAGGCTTTCAAAGTGATGTTTGCACACCCATGTTTATTGCAGCAAAATTCACAATAGCCAAGATGTGGAAACAACTTAAATGTCCATGGACAGATGAATAGATAAACAAATGTGGTATACACATACAATGGTGTATGAGTCCTTTCTCACACTGTTATAAAGAAATACCCAAGATTGGGTAATTTATAAAGAAGAAAAGTTTAATTGCCTCACAGTTCTGCAGGCTGTGCAGGAAACATAGTGGCTTCTGCTTCCAAGGGGGCTTCAGGAAACTTACAATCATGGTGGAAGGCAAATTGGGAGCAGGCATGTCTTACATGGTCCAAGCAGGAGCAAGAGAGAGAGGGGAAGTGCTACACTTTTAAACAACCAGATCTTGCAAGTACTCACTCACTATCATGAGACCAACTCCAAGGAAGAAATCTGTCCCCATGATCCAATCACCTCCTACCAGGCCCCACCTCCAATACTGGGAATTAGAATTCAACATGAAATTTGGGTGGGGACACAGACCCAAACCATATCAAATGGAATATTATCCATTCTTTTAAAAAAAGACATGTTGTCTTATACTACAACATCCATGAACCTTGACGACATTATGCTAAGCAAAATAAGCTAGTCACAAAAAGGCAAGTCTTGCACGATTCTACTTATATAGGGGTATCTAAAGTAGTTAAACTCTTAGAAGGTAGAATGGTGGTTGCCAGGGCCTGGGAAGAGAGGGGAAAAGGGTCGTTGTTGTTCAGTGGGTATAGAGCTGCAGTTTGCAAGGTTTTTCTTACCACAATTAGGAAAAATCATGTCTCTTGGATACTTGTACAACATGTGTAGGGATAAAAGTACAAAATATTTTGTAGTGTTAAGAAACTTAAATATTAGGAGGAATTAACCATGTTTATGCATTGCAAGGCTCAGTATCCTAAAGGTCAATTTATCATAAATTCATCTTTAGATTTAATGTAACCTCAGTCAGAATTTCAACAGGTTTTTTGGTAGAACTTCAGAAGCTTATTCTAAATTTTATATAGAAATGCCAAGGACCGGCTGGGCGTGGTGGCTCATGCCTGTAATCCCAGAACTTTGGGAGGCCGCGGCAGGCAGATCACGAGGTCAGGAGATCAAGACCATCCTGGCTAACACGGTAAAACCCTGTCTCTATTAAAAAATACAGAAAAATTAGCCGGGTGTGGTGGCAGGCGCCTATAGTCCCAGCTACTCGGGAGGCTGAGGCAGAATGGCATGAACCCGGGAGGCAGAGCTTGCAGTGAGCTGAGATCGCGCCACTGCAGTCTGGCCTGGGCAAAAGAGCGAGACTCCATCTCAAAAAAAAAAAAAGAAAAAAAGAAAAAAGAAATGCCACAGACCAAATATAACCAGGACATTCTTGAAGACATAGTGGAAGAAAGTAGCAAGATTTGCTCTACCAGAGTTCAAATTTACCATAAAACTAATTTACCATAAATGCAAGGCTCCTTGCTCACAAACTATTAAGAATTTTGGGACTGCACCCCTAACGCATTAAGTCAAGTGCAGGAGTCTTCTAAGGATGGGGCGCTGTACAGTGCTGCATTCTGTATGTTCATTTAACTGATGACAAAAAGTGGCAGTGCAGAGCAGTGGGGAAATGACAGCGTTTTCAGTACACGGTGAGGGGACAATTTGTTATTCAGGTGGAAAAAAATGATAGACTTAAAACCATGAGAGGTCCTTAAGAAGGAAGGGAATTCTGACACTTGGTACTACACAGATGAACCTTGAAGACACTATGCTAATGAAATAAGCCAGATACAAAAGGGCAAATAATGTCTGATTCTGCTTACATATGATACCAAGAATGGTGAGATTCATAGAGATGGAAAGCAGAATAGCAGATGCCAGGGGCTGGAAGAGGGGGGAATAGTGAGTTATTATTTAATAGGCACAGAATTTGTCTTTGGGAAGCTGAAAGTGTTCTGGAGATGGATAGTGGTAAAGGCTGCACAATAATATGAGTGAACTTAAAGTCACTGACTTGTACACTTAAAAATAGTTAAAATGGTAAATGTTATGTATATTTTACCAGAATTAAATAAAGATGAAAAGCAAAACAATGTATCTGCAGAAGAAAATACAGGAGACTAACTTTATGATCTTAGCACAGCGAAAAAGATTCTTTTATTTTAAACTTTTTATTTATTTATTTATTTATTTTGAGATGGAGTCTCACTCTGTCGCCTAGGCTGGAGTGCAGTGGCGCGATCTCGGCTCACTGCAAGCTCCACCTCCTAGGTTCACACCGTTCTCCTGCCTCAGCCTCCCGAGTAGCTGGGACTACAAGCACCCGCCACTACTCCCGGTTAATTTTTTGTGATTTTTAGTAGAGACAGGGTTTCATCGTGTTAGCCAGAATGGTCTCAATCTCCTGACCTTGTGACCCGCCCGCCTTGGCCTCCCAAAGTGCTGGGATTACAGGCGTGAGCCAGGGCGCCCGGCCCAATTCTTTTATTTTAAATTAGAGATCATGCTCTGTTGCCTTGGTTGGAACGGGAAGATTTTAAACAAGGTCCAAACAGCACTAATGATAAAGGAGATATCTGATAATTTTGATTCATTAGAATTAAGAAACTTTTCTTCATCAAAGGACACTATTAAGAGAGTGAAAAGCTAAGTCACAAAGTAAAAGAAGATATTTGCAGTACATACACCTGGCAAAGAGGTCATATCTAGATATATAAAGTACACCTAAAAATCGATGAGAGAGAACAATGAGTAAAAGCGGAAAAAATAGGTGTCTTAGTCTGTGTCATGCTGCTATCACAGCGCACCAAGGACTGGGTAACTTATAAAGAACAGAAATTAATTTTCCTACAGTTCTGGAGGCTCGTAAGTCAAGATTAAAGGGCCGGCATCTGGCAAGGGTCTTCTTGCTGCATCATTACATGTTGGAAGGCATCACATGGTGGAAGGGCAAAGAGAGGGTGAGGGAGAGAGTAAAATACCCTTGAAAACAAACCCACTTCCATGATAACGGCACAAATTCATTCACTCTGCCCTCATGGCCTAACCACCTCTTGTTAAGGCCCCACCTCTCAACACTGTTGCTTTGGGGATTAAATTTCCAACATATACTTTCTGGGGGACACATTCAAAGGTTAGCAATGGGCAAAATGTTTCAACAAGTTGAAAGAGAAGATATCTAAATGGCCAATAAACATGTAAATGTTCCTTAATCATGTAAATTCAAGTCACAATGAGATCATTCCATCTTTTGAAAGTCTGACAGTACCAAGTATTCGTAAGACCTTGAAGTCACAAGCACTCATAACGCTGCTGGTGGTAGAATCTCCATTCTTTGGAGAAGGATGTAACAGTATCCGCTAAAGCTGAAGACAAGTACACTCACGAGCCTCCAATTCATCATAGCCCCTGCTACGGACTGAGTATATATGCACCACCCCAATTCATATGTTGAAATTCTAACCCCCAAGGTGATGGTATTTGGAGATGGGGCGTGCAGCAGATGATTAGGTCATAAGGGTGGACCCCTCAGGTGGAGTTAGTGACCTTATAAAAAGAGACACAAAAGGGCTTGCTGCCTCTTTCTCTCACTCCACCATGTGTGGACACAATGAGAAGATGGCAGTCTACAACCTGGAAGTGAGCCCTCACCGAGAACCCAACTATTCTGGCACCTTGATCTCAGACTTACAGCCTCCAGAACTGTGAAAAATAAGTGCCTGTTGTTTAAGCCATCCAGTGTGTGGTATTATTATTTTTTATTATATCAGCCCACACTGACTAAGACAGCTCTCAAATGCAAACAACAGAAATGTCCACCAACAGTAGGGTGGACAAAAAACTGTATATTCATAGAATGGATTTTATGCTGCAGCAAAAATGAATTACAAATGCCTACAGCAACATGCTTAAATTTTTTTTTTTTTTAGACAGAGTCTCCCTCTGTCGCCCAGGCTGGAGTGCAGTGGCGTGCTCTCAGCTCACTGCAACCTCGGCCTCCCAGGTTCAAGCGATTCTCCTGCCTCAGCTTCCTGAGTAGCTGGGACTACAGGCACCCGCCATCATGCCTGGCTAATTTTTTGTATTTTTAGTAGAGACGGGTTTTCACGGTGTTAGCCAGGATGGTCTCTATCTCCTGACCTTGTGATCTGCCCGCCTCGGCCTCCCAAAGTGCTGGGATTACAGGCTTGAGCCACCACGCCCAGCCTGGCCAAATCTTATTTTTATTTTATTTTATTTTTTTTTGCACACAAAACAATAAACATTTTCTAAAAGTACATACGAACAAAAAGATGCATATCAAACATATTAGGAAGGTTGCACATGGGAAGACAGGGAATAGAAATGGGGGGTGGGAATTAAAGAAAATAAATGAGAGAGGGACTTTGTATGGATCAATGATAATAACTCAATCCTCTATTTGACAAAGAAGAAGGAGAAGGAAGAGGAAGAAAAAGAAAGTGGGATAAAGGATCAGAAAGGGAGGAAAATAGAAAAAATTAGAGTATGACTCCAGGGTAGACCTGTTTTGTTGTCGCTTGGTTCGTTGGTTGGTTTGACAGTTGTATTTTTCACATGTTTCGCCATGTTGGCCAGGCTGGTCTCGAGCTCCTAGCCTCAAGTGATCAACCCACCTCAGCCTCCCAGAGTACTGGGACTACAGGCGTGAGCCACCACATCCAGCCCCCACATTGCTTCTGGCCTCTGTGGTAGACGTCCCAGACGGGGCGGCCGGGCAGAGGCCCTCCCCACATCCCAGATGGGGCGGCCAGGCAGAGGTGCTCCTCATTTCCCACACGGGGCGGCTGGGCAGAGACGCTCCTCACTTCCTAGACGGGGTGGCGGCCGGGCAGAGGGGCTCCTCACTTCCCGGACGGGGCGGCTGGGCAGAGGCGCTCCTCACATCCCAGACGATGGGTGGCCGGGCAGAGGTGCTCCTCACTTCCCAGACGGGGTGGCCGGGCAGAGGCGCTCCTCACATCCCAGAAGGGGTGGCCGGGCAGAGGCGCTCCTCACTTCCCAGACGGGGCAGCAGCCTGGCCAAATCTTAAAAGCATAATCTTGAGAGAAAGAAGCCAGGTCTCAAACCATGCAAACACTGCATGATTCAATTTCTATACCCTGCGAAGACTTGTGGATACAACCTTATCATTTAGGGATGCTTGCTTATGTGGTCAACTCTAAAGCAACTGAAGGAAGGAAGTGTTGACTGGGAATGCCAGGTGGCAGAGATCTGGCGAAGGGCACGGGGATGGAGGAGGTGTGATCCAGATGGATGCGAGTGGTGGCTACACAGGTGTTTGCTTTACAACAACTTGCTAAGTTGAACATTTGCATTTTAAACATTTTTCTGGATGTATGTTATATTTCATAATAAGGAGGAAGACTAGAGAGAAAGGAGGAGAGAAATTAGAGCACTTACAAAACCTTTCATGTCGTTTTGCTGAAAAAGGAAGGTTGCTGGAAGGGGAAGTGAAGTTGAGAATTTTTTTCCTGGTTCTTTTGTCTATTTAATGTCATTTTCCCCTGCCCCTCATGCCTTTGTCCCCAAGCTCTTATCAGGAGCTCTTGCACTGGAAAGGGGGCTCCTTCCTGACTACCTCTCTCTGCTCCCTGTTTTCCTATCTAGACATGGCCTCTGCCCCCCATGGAAGGCTCCATACCAGCCAACTGGGCCACATCTTCTCCTATACCTGGTCATTTTCTTTCTCTGTCTCCCTCCGTCCCTCTCTCCTTCCCTCCCTCCCTCCCTTCCTTTTCTTGATTCCTCCCTTCTCTTGCTTTCTTTCTTGTTCTCTCTTTCTTTCCTTTTTTTTTTTTTTTTTTTTTTAAAATAAGGTCTTTCTCTGTTGCCCAGGCTGAAGTGCAGTGGTGTGATCACCACTCACTGAAGCCTCAATCTCCTGGGCTCAAGATATCCTCCTGCCTCAGCTTCCTGAGTAGCTGGGACTATAGGCATGCACCACCACACCCAGCTAACTTTTAATTTTTTTTGTAGAGATGGGGCCTTGCTTTTTTGCCCAGGCTAGTCTTGAACTACTGGGCTCAAGCGATCCTCTTGTCTTAGCCTCCCAAAGTGCTGGCATTACAGGCATGAGCCACTGCACCTGGCCTGGCCATTTCCATTTGAAGCTGGATATTGTGAATTTTACCATGTTGGATGCTGGATACTTTTGTATTATTATAAATAATCTTAGGCTGGGGTGCGGTGGCTCATGCCTGTAATCCCAACAATTTGGGAGGCCGAGGCGGTCGGATCACTTGAGGCCAGGAGTTCAAGACCAGCCTGGCCAACATGGTGAAACCCCATCTCTACTAAAAATACAAAAATTAGCTGGCATGGTGGCACGTGCCTGATTCCAGCGCCCACTGGACTCCAGCCTGGGTGACAGAGCGAGACTCTGCCTCAAAACAAAGCAGAAAAATAAACACATAAATAATCTTGAGCTTTTTTTCTGAGATGCAATGAAGCTACTGAGAAACTGTTTGATCTTGTTGGGTCTTGCTTTTATGATTTGTTAGGTTGGTGTGGAGCAGTGCTTAGTCCAGGGCTGAGTTTAGGCTACCCACTGAGTACTGCGCCCAGTGGCCAATGAATCAGGAGTTGTGCATTCTGGCTGGTGGGAGCCCCCTGGGAGCTCCAGCTGCTGTTCTTTACTTCCATACAGTGGCTTTTCCCTGGCCCCAAGCAGTTTCTTCACACACAGGAGGTGAATAATCGAGGAGTCCCTTTGCAGATGTCCAGGGCTCTGTTCTGCCAGCTCTCTCCGTTTAGGTCCTCTGTCCTAAAAACCCTAGCCACCTTGGTCTCCCTGGACTGTCAGCTCTGTTCCCTTCTCCCAGGGAGTCCACTCTCTTCCACCAGGGTCCCCCCTTCCCCAGTCCCTGTGTGCTGTGCAGCCTGTACATGCGATCAGGGCAGTGAGCCAGGGCCATTGAAGGACTCACCTGTTTCCCACCTCCCGTTCTACTGAAGGCTATGGGCTAGGATGCCCATCCAGCCTGTGGGCTCAGACTACGGCATCTTTGTGGGCCCCAGGGAATGTCATCTCAAAGATACCCCTGCCCTGAGAGCCCAGCCCTGTGAGGTCTCCCTGAGCCCTTGGTCTGGAAGCAGTGGTGCCCCTGTGTGGGCTGACACTGACTGGCCACTCAGGCTCCGTGCAAGGGACATCAGTCCCACGCCGGTCCCTGGCAGCCGAGGCCACAGCTGCCCCACAGCCGCTCTTGCCCCTCCTGCAAAAGGTGTAGTTTGCCTAGCTCAGGGTCTTAGCTGCCCTCACCATGCGAAGAAGCTTTTGGTCCCAGACCACCAGGAGACACCACCCCTCACATTTCTTTTTTGAGCACCTGCCAGATGTAAGAAATCTTTTACAGAATTAAGAGAAGATGGAGAGAGAACAGCCAAGTCCTACCCCAGAGAGATTCCTACCTAGTGGAGGGTAAGAGGCCTGCCATCATTGCCACTGGTGGTGCAACGCTGGTGCCAGGACTGTGTGCCAGGCTTGTTGCTTCGCGTCCGTTACTTCATCTCAGCAGACAACTCTCAATATCGCCATTCTACAGATGGGGAAATGAGGCTCAGAGAGGTAAGTGACTTGCTCAGGTTCACACAGCTGCACACAGCTGGACATACAGCTGCCCACACAGTAAAATGCAGGATCAGTGACAGCAGGGGAGAGAGACTTGCCAGTTGGAGAGCCAGGAAGGTGCACAGAGGAGGTGGCATTGAGCTGGCTCTGGGGATGGGCAGGCCTTTTATAGAGGACTGGGAAGAAGGGCCGGGAACCAACAGCACCCCCCAAGGGAGGTTCAAATCAGGTGCTTGCCCCCAGTTGAGCCAGAGTTGGGGTGTGGAAAGGCTTGGAAAGCAGGAGAGGCTGCGGATGGAGGTGGAAGAGGCTTAGAACTGGGTCTTTGCTATCTCAGGGGCGTGGAAGGGACTTTTGAGTTTGAGAATGACGTGTCTGGAGCTCCCTGGTTCCACAGGGCTGGACCTGCTAGGGCCTGAAGCGGGTTAAGAGCAGAAATCAAAAACAGGTTTGTCTGTGAGTCAGTAGCTGGGAAAATACTGGGAAGCAGGCTTCTTGGAGCGCCCCTTTGTCTTCAGCCCTGTGGACTGGGCAGTGGCCCACGCCTCCCCACCCCGGCCACAGCCGCCCGTCAACGCTGGCCTGCAGCAGCTTTTGCTCAGCCTGCCTGGTTCCAACCCCAAGGCCATGGAGCAGCCCACTGGGCGCCTTCCTGCATGGGTGTCCCCCCTTGCTGCTGTGTCTAGACTGCAGACACAAGTGCTGGCGGGGGCCGGGGGACTGGCCAAAACTAGGGCTGAAATCATGTTCAAAACCACAGTCAGGGCGGACTTATCAGAAAATATTCCTTTCCTTGAGCCGTCACAGCTCAGCCTCCTTGAATCACCCTGGCCACTTCCTTCCTGTGTATATCTTACGCACGCTAAGGGACGGGGCGGATGCAACGTGTGTGTTTTTACTTCTTTAAGTTTTGTCTATGTTTTGTCCTTTCGATGTGTTGTAGGCTGTGGGGGTGGGGCTACTTCCGAGGGGCCTTTGTCACTGTAAGGGACACTGGGGACAGCTCGGGCTTTCTCTGCAAGCTGAAAACCTTTGGTTGTGAGAATGACTAGGAGAAGGGTCTCGCTAGGGTCATGCTCAAGACCCTTCACAAGTGATGTGTTTACTCAAAACGGCCTCAAGAGGCTCTCCATCTTTTACAGGTAAGAGACAAGGAAGGTGATCAGGGAGGCTGGAGAGCTTGTCAAGGTCACGGACCCACAGTTTTCTGCCCTCCAGGTCCAAGCTCTTTCCTGGACATCTGCAGGCAATGTCGACACGCCCTCCAGTGTCTGTGGCGGGCAAAGGATGTGTCTCCACCCCCACACCTTCTGATCCTGCGCTAAAAGTGTCCCTCAGCCTGTTTCCTGAGAAGCCCAGGGGCTTTTGGCTTGTTACTTTTTCTTTCTCTTGAAGTAAACAGAATAAAACAGAGTTGCTCAGATGTCTTTGGCTGTGACCCACAGGAGATGATGCAATCTCCACGGCACCCCCACATGCATGTGTATGCACAGGCGTGTACAGATATCTAAAACTGGCATCAATTTCACAAAAGCACTCACCGTTATGTGAGACACATTCACCCTACACTCATCCCCCATCTCTACAGAAAATTAAAGTATACATTCATAGTTGCTGTATGCATGCATGTACAGATGTATGTACATTTATTCATGTATGTGTATAACTGATACCATTTTCATGAAACACTCACCCTACATGTGATACACTCTTATTTTCTAGGAATCGCCGCCCACTGAGCTTATGTCCAAACCTTAGTGGATCATAGTCTAATTTTGAAAAACACTGAGCCGGGAGGAGTCATGCCTGCAGGGCCCCAGGAGTCCCTTAATTTGGGTCCTGATCACTCTGCTCCACCCAGTGTAGCAGGCACATGCACACCGCCCATAAGGAAGGAAAGGAGGGCAGGGGGAAAAAGGGAGGGAGGGAGGGAGGGGGAGAAGGAGGGAGGGAGGAAACACCTCCATCATCGTAGGCAGGACCTGTGAGAGCTGAACGGGGCCAGGCAGCTAGTCACCACTCTGGGACTCTGGGGTTTCTTAGGGGATGACGTGTTTCTGGGGTCTCAGTAAGAGGAACTCAGGGTGACACCTCCAAGGATGTGAGTGCACGTGGCAGCCGAGCCCCTCAGCCCCTCTGTGTCCTGGTACCCTCTAAATGCAAATGATGGTGAGAATCCATGCCCAGCCCGTGGCTCGGCCCATCTCTGGGAGAGTGTGTTTACACACAGCACTTGGTGTGGTAGGAGGTGCGCAGGGTGGAAGTGCTTTGCATTCACGTGGGACTTCTGGCTCTTGGTTCATCCCATCCCCAGAGCCCAGCATGAGTGAGGCAAGGCTGGGTGGGAGGGTGCAGGATGTGGGAATGCCATGTGCTGTGCACTGCTCACTTCACCCCTCGCTCGCCCCAGTTGGGGTCCCAGACCAGGAAGCTCCATTCACAGAGGTGTGGCCTGGGGCTACTGCACTGCCCAGCAGGTTGTGGGGTCCCTTTACTCTACACTGTGTGACAATGTTACCTTCCTGGAAAGAACCCGACCAGCCCCCTTTTGCTAGTGATTACCACAGAAAGGAGAGAGAACTAAATATCCAGCCAGCCATCCTCCCGGAGCTCAGGTCACCAGGCTTCAGGGACTCGCTGCCGTCCTCACAGGCTTAGATCCCTGCTGCAGGGTCAGCTAGGTAACCCCTGAGGGTGGGGTGTTCAAAGTGCAGGCTGCCCCCCAGACGTGTGGAACACCAGCCCTGACTGCCAGGGCGATCTGAGGTGGACTGACCATCCCCTGGACACTTTCATGAAGTGTGGGCACGGGCGCGACAAGTGGCCATTTATCATCCTTCCCTGCAAAGACTGGGCCAGGTTAGAGATGGACCCCAGCAGTTTCATACCCACCAAGGCCACTGGGAGCTTCCATGTAGTCACTGCCAGTAGTGGCTGCTGGCTGGGGAGAGGATCTTGGAATGCTGGTCATTAGAGGCCCTCACAGGTGACTGGGAATGTGGAGGAGCAGCAGGGTGCCTCTTCTCTGCCATGCCTTATGTTGCGGTTCGCTCTGGTTCCCCTCGCAGCCACTTACAGCTCCCCCATTGACGATGGGGCGCTGTCAGCCCAAGGCCTGCCTCAAAGCATAAATATCTGTGCGGTGGGGTGCAGGGAGGTGTGCACCCCAGAAAGCAATCCTGGGATCTCCCTTTCTACCTTAGCCTTTCTTCCCGCTGGGGGGCTTCCCCCCATGAGTGTTGTCAGGTCTTAGCAAATAAAAATACAGGATACCCAGTTATATATGAATTTCAAATAAAGATTTGAGTAAGAGTTTAGTGTAAGCACATCCCAAAGGTTGCATGGATGTTCTGCATTTTATCTGGCAGCTGTACCTGCTAGACCTTGGGCTCTGTGGTTGGGTCTTTGGACATGACATCTGCACGGGCTGGGGGCTGAGGCTACTGGCCAGGGCGAGCCAGGGCAGGCCACCAGGCTGCAGAACCCGCGTGCAGAGAATGGATGTGAGGAGAAGGGGCCAGAGGAACCAGGCCCTGCAGGTGCAGGAGAGAGAAGCTGCACACGCTCCCAAGGACCCCAGAGCACTCACGTGGGTGGGCCGTGGTCTCCTGTGGCCTGCTAGGAAATCCCCCTCCACCTGAGCTCACTTGAGAAGGTCTCTGTTTGCCAGACCCTGTCCCCCATTGCACCCAACCCTGCGGTGAGTCACGAGGAGCTCTCTCATGAGTGGCAGAGGAGGCTCACTCAGTGACCCCTGTGCCATCCCACATCAGAGGAGATGGGGCTCTCTAGTGGTCCTAGGAGCACCTCATTTCTGTCACATCCCCACCCCTGGGCCCACAGGACATAAGCTTGAAGGGAAATGGGAAGACTGGGCATGAGAGGGAAGGGCCAGGATAGACATACCCCCAGCAGAAGGGCCTGTGTCTTCCTGCTCCCACACAGAGGCTGGGTAACTTGTTTTTTTTTTTACTAACAGGTTGGCCTTAGGGGAAAAGGGGGCCTCACCAAAAGAGTGCTACTAGTGGGTCAGCCTAGCTTAGGAGAATTCTGTGTTGGGCTTTGCAGCCAAAGACCAATTAGTAATTGGAATTTTTCATTTGTAACTGAGGATATGGCTCAAGCTAGCTTAAACAGAAACAGGACACCTATCGGCTGTGTAATGGGTCATAGCTTCAGGCACAGTTGTTTCTAGAAGCTCAGGTTGGATCCGTATTCTCTCTTTCTTTCTCTCCACAATTCTATTCTGTTTCCCCCTTTTTAGGCTTCTTCCTCAGACCAGCTCTCCCAGCAGCAAGCTGATCATCAACAACTCCAAGGTCAGAGAAGCTAGAGCTTCCAGAGCAGAGAGCTCAAGAAAGTCCCCATGGTCTTTCTGACTCCTCCCCCTTGGGTCACGTGCCCAGCCCTTCGTCTGGAAAGGCAGAGCTGGGGCCAGCCCTGGGTCACATCTTCACTCTTGTACAGGTAGGAGATCCATGTACCAATGGGGAATGGGAGTGACCTCTGCAGGCCACACCCGTGCTGAATTCTCTGCCTGCCTCCCGAGTGCATGTGTTCCTAAGTGAGGCTGAGTGCCGCTTCAGCTGATCTTAAGTACTTCACAAGAGACCTCTTCTCCATAGCACTCTGCGAGCACCCATTGTTGTGACTTCTAACAAGCCAATCAGAAGGCCATGTAATTACAGATGGTTTCCAACTTACGATGGTTCCACTTATAATTTTCCTGATTTTATAATGGTGAGAAAGCAATATGTATTCAGTAGGAAGCAGTAAGATACTCTCTCGATGCTGGACACCAGCCACGTGATCACGATGGTAAACAACCCTATAGGGAATTGTGCAGCCAGACAGTTTGCCCAGCTGTAGGCTAAATGAGTGTTCTGAGCATGTGTAAGGTAGGTTGAGATATGATGCTCAGTAGGTTAGGTGTATTACATGCAATTTCACCTTATGAGATCTTCAACCTACAATGGGTTTTTTGGGGTGCGACCTCATAGTAAGTCCAGGAGCACCTCTATGCAGCTGACAGGTGACAGAGTGCAGCCCCAGGCAGCAAGCCAGCCTCCTGTGAAAGCAGGGTGTAGGTAGAACCAGTCCACAGGCTCCGGCCCTTTGCTGATGGAGACTTTCAGCACCAACCCCTCTGGCTCTGGCTCTCCTCTCCTTCCAGACCCCTAGGAGATGACACTCCTGAATCCCTCACAGGGAGCAGGGTCATGTCATGGGTGAAGGCTATGTCACCTCCAGGGGGAGGCATTTACCCGCTAATCTGACTCTCTAGGTCCTCTCATTCTTCCCACCCACAATGACCATGGAGAAGGCCACGGGTGGAGACCTGCCACCAAGGCGACTGCTCCTCCAAGAATTGCCCATATCTGAAGTGCACTTTATGTGAGGGGAAACGCACCTTCGCTGTGCTCAGCCTTGAAGTTTGGTGCTGTTTGGTGCTGCAGCACATGTCGGCCTCTCCTGACACCTCAGCTGTCCCTGGGCAATCTGAGGCCCTACCGCTCCCATGATAGCACCTCTGCTCCTTCTCTCAGTCTCTTGGGATCTGCACCCTGCCTCCCTTCTCTATCAGATATTCCTGGGCTGGCTGATTGAAATACTAATATGAGCTAATATCTTTTTTCAATTTAAATTGACAAAATTGTATATATGTATGGTATACAACATGATGTGTGATATACAGTATGTATACATTGTGGGTGTCTAAATCAAGCTAATTAACATATTCATTACCTCACCTACATTTTGGTGGTAAGAACACTTAAAATGTACTCTCAGCAATTTTCAAGTCTATAATACGTTGTTATTAACTATAGTCGCCATACTGTACAATAAACTTCCTGAATTTATTCCTCCTCTTTAACTGAAATTTTGTATCTTTTTTTTTCTTTTCTTTTTTTGAGACGGAGTTTCACTCTTGTTGCCCAGGCTGGAGTGCAATGGCATGATCTCGGCACACGGCAACCTCCGCCTCCCAGGTCCAAGTGATTCTCCTGCCTCAGCCTCCGGAGTAGCTGGGATTACAGGCATGCGCCACCATGCCCGGCTAATTTTGTAGTTTTAGTAGAGACGGGGTTTCTCCGTGTTGGTCAGGCTGGTCTCGAACTCCCGATCTCAGGTGATCCGCCCGTCTCGGCCTCCCAAACTGTTGGGATAACAGGCGTTAGCCACCGCTCCCGGCCGAAATTTCGTATCCTTTGACCAACATCTGGAACCCCTTCCCCCTCTCCCACTACCAGCTAAGTTCTTAATGGCTGATGTGGGTTAATCGTGTTATGCTATTGGTTAGCCTTATTTCCCACCAAACCTTCCTTTAGGCTTAACCTAGCCCCTTGAGCTTCCTCCGGGGTCCTCTCCTGGGCCTGCGCTGTCCTGCTCCCTGCGGGGGCCTTGCTCCCGAGTGCACAGGTGCACTACGGCCATCCTTCAAGGCAGGATCAAATTCCTACTCGTGGACTTTCCCAGCGTCCAGACCCCAAGCCTGGGCTCTGGCAGCTGGCTCCTTTCTTGCAGGTCTCTTGGAATCGCTTCGCGCTTGCCGGCCTGGTTGTGGACTGAGAGCTCCTGGAGGGCACGTCAGGGGTCCAGCCCCACCCCCACGCCTGTGGATTCTTAATCTGCGCGCGGGTCCCGCGCTGGCGGAACTGTGGAAGCTTCAGGCCACTCACCCGAGTCACGCGGATTAGGATGCCCCGCCCCAGTCTTTGGCTGAGGGTGGGAGGGTAGGGGGAAGGGCCGGAGTCCCGGCGGCCGCTGCGCAGTCGCCGCTCCTGTGGCCGATGTGGCCGCCGGGCGGGCAGCAGGAGAGGGTGGCCCGCGCTGACCCGCCGGCCCTTCGCTGTCCGGGCACCGCCCCAGCGGAGCCAGCGGAAAACACGAGTCAGAGTCGCGCGGTTTCGAGGTCAGGGTGACCCTCGAGCGCGGGCGGCGCCTGCAGACCCGCCCCAGAGACGCCCGGTGCCGGCGCCCAGGACCCTGTCCACTCGGCCTCCGAGCTGCGCCGCACCTCCCCGCGCAACCCATCCGGCCTCAGCTTCTCCAGAATCTAGATTTAAATCGGGAAACTGGCTGGATACCAGGTTGCAAAGAAAGTCCTTTAATTAAAAAAGAAGCACATGAATGAAAGGAAAAGCGAGGGACATTAGGGTGGGCGAGTTGGTCCCAGAAAGCCCTTAATATCTTTTGTTGTTGTTGTTGTTGTTTTGTTGTTGTTTTTAGACGGAGTCTTGCTCTGTCTCCCAGGCTGAAAGTGCAGTGGTGCGATCTCGGCGCACTGCAACCTCTGCCTCCCGGGTTCAAGCAGTTCTCTGCCTCAGCCTCCCGCCACCACGTCCGGCTAATTTTTGTATTTTTAGTAGAGACGGGGTTTCACCACCTTGGCCAGGCCACTCCTGACCTCGTGTAACACCCGCCTCGGCCTTCCAAAGTGTTGGGATTACAGGCGTGAGCCACCGTGCCCGGCCCTTTATTTTTATTATTCTTTTGAGACAGTGTCTTGCTCTGGAGGGGTGCAGTGTGGTGATCTCGGCTCCCTGCAGCCTCGGAACTCCCGGGCTCAAGCAAGCCTCCTTCCTCAGTCTCCTGAGTAGCTGGGACCACAGGCACGCACCACCACAACAGGTTGTTTGTTTGTTTGTTTTTGTAGAGTGGGGTCTCACTATGTTGCCCAGGTTGGCCTTGAACTCCTGGGCTCAAGCCATCTTCCTGCCTCACCTCCCAAAGTGGTGGGATTACAGGTGTGAGCCTCGGCGCCCGGCCCCTCTTGATGATATGTTTACATGGCTACGGGGACAGGATAGCTAATTCACATGAATGCCACCGGCTGAATACGTCCTTGCCAGTACTGGGAGAAGGGCTGCTGCCGGCGGTGGTGAGGGTGATGATGGTAGCCACTGTTTCTATCTTGAGCGCCTAGTGTGTCCAGGGACTTTGCTGAGCGGTTTGCATACAGGGTCTCTATCCTGACTACAGCCCCCTGAGGATATATCCATTCTTATCCTAACAACAACCTTTTACATTGCTGTATAACGCGTATCAGTCTAAGGCACAATCTCTCGGCCTTTGACTTCACACTTGCTTTTCCTTAATTTCTTCCTTGATGCACTTTCGCAGTCACTATGGCTGTGTGCCAACCCACCTGGAAACTTAGTGGCTTGAATGATAACATTTCTTTTACTCTTGAATCTGCAAATTGGGTGGGGTTGGCTGGCGGAACGGTTTTAAAGACCCTGCTCTGAGGAGTGTTTTTCCATGACAAAAACCAGTCTCTGTCCGAGGCCACCCAGGCTTGGAGGAAACTGACTGCCAGGACCCAGAGAGCCACATCATGTTTGATAATTCTGCACCCTAATGCTGGAGGGGGCGCCAATCAGGAGCCTGAGCCCCGCAAATAATAAATGACCTGATCCAAGTCATGCAAAATTACAAAGCAGTTACATTAAGTAGGAAGAGGGGAGACGGCTACAAATTGGTACCATAGGCTTCTTCTCTATGACGGTCTGATTTACACTCATCCAGCAGATGGAGGGAGACAGGGAGCTCAGAGAAGCTCAGCTGTCAGCAGCTGGGCTGGGATCCTAGTCCCCCCACCCTGTGCCCAGAGCAGCCCTTAGTGTTATTTATCAAGACCAGATATTTTTTTCTCATGTAATTCACTTACAACTTTTGTTTTTGTCCTGATGTGTGTGTCTTTTAAGGCACATTCCTCGCGTCTTATTTCTGTTTTTCTGACTTCATCTGTTGACTACTCATCACATGTCTATTCATTTCTTATTGCTTAGTAATAAAAACAGGCTGTGGCCATGTCCCATAAGTTTTGCTGGGCAATTTTCTCATCATTCCCGTCTTATGTAAATGCAGTTTTGTTCTTCTCCGTGAGCTGACATTTCTTTAGGACAGTGGTTTTATTTCTAAGTTTCAAGGGGTTAGATTTTAAAAATTGGGGTGTGATTTACATACAGGGCATTTTAAAAATTAAACTTTTAGTTATTGACTTGAAGATTTATTACACTGAGGTTTTTAACCTCATTACCTTTTCTGCTTTTTGGTATTTATTGAGGTTTCTCTGTGGCCCAATATTTCATCAATGTTTATAAATATTGCTTGAATTCTGGAAAGGAAAGTTCTCTGTCTTTGGTAGTTTTTTTTTTTTTTTGAGACAGAGTCTCACTCTGTTGCCCAGGCTGGAGTGCAGTGGCACAATCTTGGCTCACTGCAACCTCTGCCTCCCAGATTCAAGTAATTCTCGTGCCTTAGCCTACCCAGTAGCTGGGATTACAGGTGCCTGCCACCATGCCTGGCTAATTTTTGTATTTTTAGTAGAGACGGGGTTTCACCATGTTGGCAAGGCTACTCTTGAACTCCTGACCTCAAGTGATCTGACCCCACTTGGCCTTTCAAAGTGCTGGGATTACAGGTGTGAGCCACCATGCCTGGCCAGTTCTCTATTTTTATATAAAATTTAACGTAGATATGACTCACATGTCATAGCCTATAACCACAAAGTCATATGCACACTCATGTTACACCCAGATTATGAAGGCCTGCTGAGCCTCCTACCCTTCCTCCCTCCCATCCCATTGCCAAGGGCACAGTCCTCCACGGAGTATGGCTTATATCCCTAGAGCAGTGGAAAGATCAAAGGTACAAACCCAGCTTGAAGCCAGACTTTCTCACCTAGACCAAGTAAGGCTTCCTTTGTTCCCTAATCTGGCCTCTAAGACTTCCTCTTCAACAGTTAGATGACCTCAGACTATGACCTCATGGCCTAGAAATTTACCAGATTGCTCAAGAAAATCTTGGTTTTGGGCCCTCAAACCGATCTCAATCCCAGGAGCTCAAACCGAGCCCAAAAGCCCCAAGAGAGAATCTTTGCCATGGTGTTTCTTCAACCTCAACCACCCACCAGCCTGCATCTGGTCCTCAAGAAAGATTGCTTCTCTTAAAAAAAGAAAGAGTTCACATGACAACTGATGTCTCTGAACAAACATGTATGTGTGTGTAGGTGTGTGTCGGGGGGTCGGGGGGTGGGAGTTGACTTCATTAGCAGTGTCTATTCAATCAGCGATATTGATTGCATTATTCAAGGCCTTCATATGCCTGCGGATTTTTAATATACTGCGTCTATCAAAAAGTGTGAGTGAGGCCGGGCGCAGTGGCTGACACCTATAATTCCAGCACTTTGGGAGGTCAAAGAGGGCGGATCACGAGGTCAGGAGCTCGAGATCATCCTGGTTAACACAGTGAAACCCCATCTCTACAAAAAATACAAAAAATTAGCCGGGCGTGGTGGCAGGTGCCTGTAGTCTCAGCTACTCGGGAGGCTGAGGCAGGAGAATGACCTGAACCCAGGAGGCAGAGCTTGCAGTGAGCCGAGATCATGCCACTGCACTCCAGCCTGGGTGACAGAGTGAGACTCCCTCTCAAAAAAAAAAAAAAAAAAAAAAATGTGAGCGATACAGTAAAACCTCCCCGTACAATTGCATTTTTATCAATTTCCCCTTGTATTTTTTAAAGTTTTCATTTAATACGTTTTAGTGGAATAATATTTCCCATGTAAGAAGGATTGTGGAAGTTGTCATTTCATGATTTAGAAAAATAAAATGACCACCTTTGCCTTATTTTCATAGTTTTTGTTTTAGATTCTATTTTCTGTGAATTTTTTTCTTAAATGTGACATCTGTTCTTTTCACTTACTTGTTTGCAATTGACCTAGGACATTTTCGTTTGTTCCTTTGCTTTCATTAGCAAATCCATAGTGAGCATCTCCTATATGTATGCCATGTGGTGTCTCAGAACTGGGCTTTGCAGAGTGTCATAGAGACATGGTTCCTACCTCGTGAATCACATTCCATGCCTCACTCTATTTTAACTGTGTCTCTTACAGCCAGCACATAGTTGGATATTATTTTTTGAGTTTAGTCAACCAATTATGTCTTAGTATAGAGGTATTTGAACTACCCACATTTGTCACTATAACTAATACTTTTGGTATTATTTTTGTTATGCTGTTTCATGCTTTCTGATTTTTTTTTTTTTCTTTTGAGACAGGGTTTCACTCTGTCACCCAGGCTGGAGTGCAGTGGCACAATCTCGGTTCACTGCAACCTCCACCTCCCAGGCTCAAGTGATCCTCCCACCTCAGCCTTCCAAGTAGCTGGGACTACAGGCCTGCACAACCACGCCTGACTAATTTTTGTATTTTTAGTAGCGACAGGGTTTCGCCATGTTGGCCAGGCTGGTCTCGAACTCCTGACCTCAGGTGATCCACCTGCCTTGGCCTCCCAAAGTGCTGGAATTACAGGCGTGAACCACCATGCCCAGTCGCTTTCTAATATTTATGCTTACTTACTCTTTCCTTTGTTTTCTGTCTTTCACTGTCTGGATTTTGTCATCTTTGGTTGTTATATTATTCTGTGTTTTATAAGGCATCGTCTCTGCTTCTTTTCTATTAGTAGAGTTCTTTTAGATTATTGCCTATATTAAAAATGATAAGTTTAGAAAAGATTCCTCTTCACCTGGTCTCATCCACTCGCTTCTTGGTTCTTAACAAAATACACTGGCATTGACATCTAGACCAATGGCATGGGACTAGTGCTATGATGTTATGTACTTTTAGCCTTAAGAATAATTCTAAGCATTCACATTCAGTTGTGGAACCGGATTCACAGCACCAGTATAGACTGATCTCTTCTTTCAAGTGATTTTTCTGCTCACCATCCATCTTTGACATCATATCACTCTCGTTTTTTGAACCTTTAAATAATTTCATATGTTATTCAGTTGGGGTTACGTTTTCAAGAATTTTTTGGTGATATAATTTCTGAGCAAGCTTTTGCGTATAGTCTTTTAGTTGGCTTTTTCACATAAGATGAGATACAATTTAGTTAACTATATAAGTCTTGGGTCACAGGCACTCCTTTTTATAAGTTTCTTAGAAAGAACTTTACTGCCTTCTGATATTTAGCGTCGTGGAGAAGTCCGATTCCCACCTTAATTTTTTTTCTTTATAAAGAAACTGTTTTATTTTTGCTTTCTGCTTACATATTGGAAGGATGCTAGAAGTGAGGATGTAAAACATTATAGCCACTCTGGAAACCAGGATGGCAGGTTTTTTAAAAAAAACAAAAGTAAGCATGCTAGAGGTTTATCAATTCTATTGTTTTGATTAACCAGCATTTTACTTCATTGATTTTAATTTCATTGATTTTTCAATATAACAACTGTTTTGATATATAATTTGTATGCCGTACAATTCACCCATTTAAAGTGTGCTGTTCAATAGTTTTAACAGATCCACTTAAACTATCACCATAATTTTAGAATATTTTCATCATCCCATAAAGAAACACCATATCAGGCTGGGCGAGGTGGCTCATGCCTATATTCCCAGTGCTTTCAGAGGCAGAGGCAGGAGGATCCCTTGAGCTGAGGAGTTCGAGACCAACCTGGGCAACACAGGTAGACCCCACCATTGCACCACTGCACTCCAGGTTGGGCGACAAAGCCAGACCTTGTCTCAAAAACAACCAAACAAAAATCTTATTTGAGTTCGAAACGCATGTCAATTAGCAGTCACGCCCATTCTTCCCATCCCTCACAGCCCTGAGACAACCACCCGTCTCTTTAGATTTGTCTATGCTGGATGCTTCATATAAATGGAGTAATACAGTATTGGCTCTTTGCCACTGGCTTCTTCCACTTAGCATGTTTGCAAGGTTCATCATGTTGTAGCATGTGTCAGTACTTCCTTTCTATTTTGTATATTATTCCATTGTATGGATATACCACATTTCGTTTACCCATTCATCAATCAATGCATATATAGTTTGTTTCCATTTTGGGGGCTGATACGAATAATGCTGTTATGAACATCAGTGTACAGGTTTTTGTGGAGGCATATGTTTTCATTTCTCCTGGGGATATACCAAGAAGCAGAATGACTGTGCCACACAGGAACTCTGCGATTAACCATTTAAAGGACTGCCAGACTCTTTTCCAAAGGTATCATTTTACATTCCTGCAACAGTGTATTGATATAAGGGTTTGATTTCTCCACATCTTTGCTGACACTTGTCATCTGACTTTTTTTTGAGATGGAGTCTCACTCTGTCGCCCAGGCTAGAGTGCAGTGGCGCAATCTCGGCTCATTACGAGCTCCACCTCCCGGGTTCACGCCATTCTCCTGCCTCAGCCTCCTGAGTAGCTGGGACTACAGGCGCCCACCACCACGCCCAGCTAATTTTTTGTATTTTTTAGTAGAGATGGGGTTTCACCGTGTTAGCCAGGATCGTCTCGATCTCCTGACCTTGTGATCGGCCCGCCTGGGCCTCCCAAAGTGCTGGGATTACAGGTGTGAGCCACTGCGCCCGGCCCATCTGGTTTTTTAATTGTAGCCGTCATAGTGGTTGTGAAGTGGTATCCCATATCCCACTGTGGATTGAATTTGAATTTTCCTGATGGTTAGTGATGTTGACCTTCTTTTTTTTATTATTATTATACTTTAAGTTCTAGGGTACATGTGCACAACGTGCAGGTTTGTTACATATGTATACATGTGCCATGTTGGTGTGCTGCACCCATTAACTCATCATTTACATTAGGTATATCTCCTAATGCTATCCCTCCCCCCTCCCGCCACCCCACAACAGGCCCCGGGGTGTGATGTTCCCCTTCCTGTGTTCAAGTGTTCTCATTGTTCAATTCCCACCTATGAGTAAGAACATGCGGTGTTTGGTTTTTTGTCCTTGCGATAGTTTACTGAGAATGATGGTTTCCAGCTTCATCCATGTCCCAACCTTCACAGCACATCTACATTGATGTTGTGGCCAGGCAACTCGGCACTATAGCCTAGCCACGTTGACACATAGAATCAGTCATCATAGTTCACCCCTTGTCACCTTGGCACCCAGACGCATTTCCTTTAAACTTTACTTCATCTCCAAACAGAGGCATTAAATAACAAGGTCATACTTCCACCTAGCATGATACAACTATTCTGCCTACAACCAAACATGCACTAACCCTAACCCCAGAAAAAGACAGAAAGTCCTTGAATGACATTTACTTTTCTTTGATATCCTATAACTTAAATACTAAGATATAAAACTAATACGTCTTATATGATAAGGCAATAAGAGACGGAAGAAAACAAATATTTTTTCAAATACGTACACACAAACATATTTGTAACAAAATAAGGAAGAAGCACTTATAACAATTACAGTCCTTGTTTCTGTCACGTGGTCATAGCTGGTATTTCCAGTTACCCTTGTCTTCTGTGCATTCTGTATTCCCTTTGCCTTCAGCGAGCACCTGATGAAGTGACCTGAACTTCATTATTGAAAGGTTTGGGCCATTAGTAGTTCTGCCTGCGTTGTGTTCTGTTTTTTTTTTTTTTTTTTTTTTTTTTTTATGGACTTTAATCACAGGGCATGGTAGTACTAAGAGATGCTGTAAGGTTGCTCTTCTATTCCACAGGTGTTCTTCCTTATCTCCTGTGTGCAGTAGCGGTCTGGTTTCCTGTTTGTATTCCAGATCAGTTTCCCCAGCCAGTACAGTAACTCTCTTCTTTGCCTGTTACTTCATTTGCACAAGGAGCTCAAAGTGGCCGGGTGGCAGTCTTAACTTCCAGTTCAATGGAATCAGTATTGTGTCTCTTGGTGGAAGCATTCCTTGTTTTGGAACTAAAACCTCTAGAAGAGCAGAGCACAGCACAAAGTTGCAGAGACAGGAAGCAAACAATGTCCTAGTGGTCACTACGTGTAATAGTGAATGGTGCCACTCCCATTTCCACCCTAGATTACTGGACTATCGAAGAAATCCTGACTATCAGAGAAATAGCACCCTGTATGGGACACGGATTCAGAGAATACACAGCCTGCTGGAGAACCTTGCCCCAGCCCCACAAGGTGTTGCCACCTAGTAGGTGCTGTAACTGCATTTTCAAAAGGCCATTCCACCATTCTATGAAGCCAGCTGCTTCAGGATAGTCAAAAACATAATAAGATCAGTAGATTCCATGAGGATGAGCCAGGGCCACACTTCATGTGCTGTGAAGTAAATTCCTTGATCAGCAATACTGTGTGGAATACCATGATGGTGGATAAGGCATTCTGGAAGTCCACAGATGGTAGTTTTGGCAGAAGCATTGTGTGCAGGGAAAGGAAATCAATATCTAGAATGTCTATTCCAGTAAGAACAAAACTCTGTCCCTTTTATGATGGAAACTGTCCAGTGTAATCAACCTGCCACCATGTATTTGGCTGAACACTTTGGAAAATGGCACCATGTTGAGGGCTCAGTGTTGTCTCTGCTGAGGGTAGATTGGGCACACAGTGGGAGCAATTGCTGGGTCAGCCTTTGTGAGTGGCAGTCTGTGTTGCCGAGCCCATGCATAGCTTCCATCCCTGCCACCATGGCCACTTTTTGTTCAGGAGCCCATGGATGATGACAAGGGTGGCTGGACAAAGAGGCTGACTGGTGTCATCCTGTCCACTTGATTATTGTTATTATCATTATTTTTGAGATGGAGTCTCGCACTGTCGCCCAGGCTGGAGTGCAGTGGTGCGATCTCTGATCACTGCAACCTCCGCCTCTCGGGTTCAAGTGAGTCTCCTGCCTCAGCCTCCTGAGTAGCTGGGATTATAGGCGCCCATCACCATGTCCGGGTACTTTTTTGTATTTTTAGTAAAGATGGGGTTTCACTATGTTGGCCAGGGTGGTCTTGAACTCTTGACCTTGTGATCTGCCTGCCTCGGCCTCCCAAAGTGCTGGGATTACAGGCGTGAGCCACTGTGCCCTGCCTCCACTTGATTATTAAGCTCCTCCTTTTCTGAGGTCACTCTTTGGTGAGCTGTCACATGGGACACAAATACCTTCACTTTTTGTGCCCATTCAGAGAGATCTATACACATACCTACCTTGACACATAATATCAGAGATCTATACACATGACCTCCTTGTCACCAGTTTTCCAGTTATATTCCCTCCAAGTCCCTGACCATCAATTCAGACCATTGGTCATAGTCCATAATTGGTATATAATCACATGTCTGGCCATTTCTACTTCTAAGCAAAAAGAATGAGAGAGAGAGAGAGGTTTAAGGGAGAAGGGGAGGGAGAAGGGAAAGGGAAGGAAGATGAGGAAGGGGAGGGAGGGGGGAAGGCAAGAGGAAAAAGGAGCGGGAGGGTAGGAGGGAGGGAGAAAGAGATTTTAAGAAATTGGCTTGCATTGTTTTGGGGACTGGCAAGTTTGAAGTATGTAGGGCTGGCTGGCAGGCTGGAAATCCCAGCACAAGTCAATGTCGTAGTCTTGAGTCCAACAGCAATCTGGAGGCAGAATATATTTTTCTGGAGACCTCAGTCTTTTCCCTTAAGGCCTTCAACTGATTGGATGAGGTCCACCCACATGATGGCAGGTAATTTGATTTTACTCAGTCTATTGATTAAATTATTAATTTGAATTTAAAAAATAACTTCACAGCAACATCTGGACTGATGTTTGACCAAGCAACTGGCCCCTGAGCCAAGTTAACCATCACAGTCATGGTGTCTAATCCTTTCTGTAGTTACTGCATTAGTTTTGCTAGTATTTTATTGAGGATTTTTGCATTTATATTCATGGGAGATATTGGTCTGTAGTCAATTTAATGGATTTATATTCCTCTACTTCTTATTTCCTTCTTTCTTGCTTTTGGTTTAATTTTGCCCCTTCCCCGGTTTCTTGAGGTAGAAACTTAGACTACTTATTGGAAATCTTTTCTCTATTATTGAAAATGTGGTATTGAAATCTATAACTCTCATTGCTGAATTGTCTGTTTCTCCCTTCCTTTCTGTCAGTTTATGCTTCCTCCATGTGCTCCATTATTGGGTGCATAATTTTTAAATAATTGCTTTATCTTCCTGATAGAGTAATCCCTTTACCACTTTTAAATATCTCTCTTTATCTTGACAAACGTTTTTTGGTTTGAAAGTCTAGCTTGTCTGATGTCCGATGTTAGTATAGCCACTCCAACTTTTTGTGATTGCTTTATGCATGGTACATCTTTTTTCTATCCACTTACTTTCATCCCACTGTGTCTTTGGGCCTAGTGCATCTCCTGTAGAGAACACATAGTTAGATCATGTTTTTTCAAATCCAGCCTGATAATCTTTGCCTTTTGATTGGATTATTTAATCCATCCACATTTAATGTTATAGTTTGATTTACATCTGCTATTTTACTTTTTGTGTGCTATATGTTTTATGTCTTTTCAGTCCTTAATTCCCCTTTATGTTAAATATTTTCTATTGTACCATTTTAATTTTATTAATGATTTTTTTCACAATTCTTTTAGTTGTTTCCTTAGTGGCTGTTCTAACTCTTACTGCATACACCCTAAATTATTAGCATCAGTTTCATATTTATACTAGCTTAGTTCTAGTGATAAATAGAAACATTTATATAACTCTGTTCCTTTTATCCCACTTTTGGTGATATTATTGTTATACATATTACATTATTGTTACAAACCCAAAGACTCTTTAATAATTATTATATTATATAATTTTATGTCTTTTAAAGAAGTTTAGAGAAGAAAGAAGAGTGGGTATGTATTAATAGCTTCTGTTATATTAACCTTCTTTCTTATTTCTAGTTCTTCTCTTTTGTTCCTGTGGATTCAAGTTACCATCTGTAGTCATTTCTTTGGCCCAATACAGCTTTGTTGCCATCTACCTCCTTTTTATTGTTATTGGCAAATATATTGCACTTTTATATGTTATATGTCCAACTATACATTCTATATATATAACTTTATATAATTGCTTTTAAAATCAGTTAAGAGAAGAATGAAAAAAACATGCATTTTGTATTGTCTTTTGCAATTATACGATGTGATTACATAATTACCTATACCAGCACTTTTTGGAGTTTTTTTAGGGTAGATTCTAATTACCCTCTGGGGTCACTTTGTTTTAGCCTGAAGAACTTCTTTTAGTATTTCTTGTAAGTGGGGAAGTGAAGTCGGCTAGCAACAAAATCTGTCAGTTTTTGTTTATTTGAGAGTTTATTTTACCTTCATTTATTTTTCATTTTATTTTTTGTAGAGATGGGGTCTTGCTAAGTTGTGCAGGCTGGTCTCAAACTCCTGGCTTCAAGCCATACTTCCACCTCTGCCTCCCAAGTGCTGGCATTACAGGCATAAGTCACCATGCTCAGCTCTTCTTCATGTTTGAAAGATAGTTTTGCTGGATATAGGTTTTTTTTTCTTTTTGAGCATTTTATTTTATTTTTAATTTTTATTTTATTTATTTTTTTTTCAAAGTCAACACCTGATTTTATTTTAAATCATATCCTCGGTGTGACTGCACCTTTTCTGTCCAGCTGTCGGGTGGCCCAATAATGCCTTGGACTCCGTCCCCTTGTCAGTGCCACTGGCTGTTCCTGACTCTAGTTCCCAGGGGAGCCTCAAACTGGGGCCTAGCCAAGAAAGCCACCGGCTAGCATCACATAGCTTCTCCAGCTCGAATAGCCCAAGGTCGGCATGTCTGCCGACCTCCAGGAATAACCGCAGTCACTGTGCCCAGATGACACATCCTCGTGCTATGGGGAGAAGCGTCTGCTGGGTGACCCACCAGCCAACCCTGGGCCAGTTTAATTTAGATAAACGCTCAAAGTCCAAACGGCCACAGGAAACCCCTGATGTAACACCTGTTGTGCCGGCCAGCCGTGTCTCAGCAGCTGACTGCAGACACCTGGTCTGGGTCCCTCAAGACCAACAGAGCTTGTTATGTCCCTTAAGACAAAGGAGGAAAATGTGGCTCCCCCAGAGGAAGGTGCTGAGCACCTCACCCCAGGGTGTCACCGAAGATGGGCGGTGACAGCACCGTATGGGCTGGCGGCCCACAGGCCCCGTCCTCGCCTCGCCCAGGGGGTCAGCAGTCGGTAAAGCGTGGCCAGGCGTGCCCACGGCAGTCCCTGCTCCCCACCCTCACCATCCGGGCCCAAGCACACATGGACAGTAACACCAGGTTTCAGACCACAAAGTCAAGAGGAAGGAGGACGTTCTCAGTGGCACCACGCCACGCCCCTCTGCCATGATTCTGAAAAGGTTTCACCAGAGTTGCCACTCTGGGGAGATGTGATCTGTCCCTGTGACTGGTCACCTTGCCTCTGTAGCGGGGCGGCAGCAGCAGCAGGGCAGGACTGCTAGGCGTCGTCACTGCAGTGGTCTGGAGCGGTCAGCAGGGGGCGACTATCTCGGGCCATGCTCTCCCACTCCTTCACCATGACGTACAGCCTCATTGTTGCCTGGGCATCCTGAATCGAACAGTGCTCCGCCTGCTGGACCTGGAGCCCAAGGATCTTCTCTGAAAGTAGTCTCAAAGACGGCCTTCCACTCTTTACTTGGCTCTTGAAAGGTTTATATTTCTGTGTGTCCCGAATCTTCTTTTTTGGGTGATCAAGAAACAGTACCTTTAGGTCATTATGCAGAGCATGCCCCACTAGAATTCTGCCGTTCAGCATCTCTACCACTTCCATCTGAACAACTTCAAGCTCTTCTCCCTGCTTGAGGTTCTTAGGCTGAATCCCACTGACCGCTGTCCTATAGTCCGTCACGGGCTCGGTTGGTTTGACGTACTTGTCATAAACGCACTTCCCATACTGGTTCATGATGGACACACGGGCGGCCACGCTCTCCTCCCCCTTAGGGCCCAGGCCCACCATCTCACAGTCCAAGGCTAAGGCTCTTGTCAGGCCGCCGAAGGCCTGCTTTTTCATGAGGCTGAGGCTGACGCTGCCCTCGCTCTGACCCAACTGTTTCCTCGCTGTCTTGGCCGCCTCTGGACCTATGGCAGCTTCGATATCCGCCGGGTCCACGTCGTCAAACCAGATGTCTTCCTCGGTGGGTGGGGCCGGGGCTGCCTCCTTAGCTTTCCGCTTCTTATGCTTGATGTCCCCTCGTTCTGGAACAATATCACCATTTGTCCTTTCCTTGGTTCCTTTCTTATTGTACTGTGCTCCACTGGCCTTGGTGCGAGGTACTGGCGCCTTCCTGTCCATCTTGGAGCTTGAAGGAACAGAGCCCCTGGTGGCCTCTTGGTCTTTTCCTGCCGGCATCTCCTCTCCCTTCACTTGAGGCGAGGTCTCTTTTTTGTTTTGCTGGATAATTTGGGGCTTCTTTTTGGAACCCATCTGAGAGATGACAAGAGGCTTTTCTGGGGCCTGAGATTTTTGTTTCAGCAGCCACTCTTGCAGCGCCTTCCAGTTTTGAGAAAAGTCTTCTGGTGCCTTTGGAGGTTGCACCACAGCACCAGGGCTGCTTCCTGGCTTCTTGCTTACTTTTCCAAATCTTTTTTCTTCTTGTTTTTCTTCCGAGTGAGCGTCTTGACAGGACCTGGCTTAGCCACGGGGCTACTCGGGGCGCGCTTGGAGGCGGGGAACTTTGTCTTCCCCATCCTGGTGCTGTCCAGCTCCTGGGCCGGCGGCCACCCGAGACCCCAGACTCCCCGGGCCCGGCGCCCTGCCAGCACAAGCGCCTGACCAGGCCAGGCCGAAACACACCCGCCGCAGGGACCTATATTTTACTTTTTTGAGACAGAGACTCACTCCGTTGCCCAGGCTGGAGTGCAGTGGCACAATCTCAGCTCACTGCAACCTCCGCCTCCTGGGTTCAAGTGATTCTACTGCCTCAGCCTCCCGAGTAGCTGGGATTACAGGTGTGTGCCACCACACTTGGCTAATTTTTGTATTTTTAGTAGAGATGGGGTTTCACCATGTTGGCCAGGCTGGTCTTGAACTCCCGACCTCAGGTGATCTGCCTGCCTTGGCCTCCCAAAGTGCTGGGATTACGGGTGTGAGCCACCATGCCTGGCCTGTTTGAGCATTTTAAATATGTGATTCCAGTGCTTTTTGGCCACCATTTTTTTTTTTCCTTGATGTGAATTCAGCGGTGAATCTTACGGGAATTCTTTTGTAAGGGACAAGTTTTTGTTTTGTTTTGTTTTGTTTTGTTTGTTTGCAGGTTTTTAAAATTGTCTACTTGATTTTGGCTTTCAGCTTTTTTTTCCCCCAGCACTTTTACTATTTGAGATATAGTACATTTTACTCTTTGTGGATCTCTGTGGTTAACCTCCTTGGAGTTTGTTGAGCTTCCTGGATGTATATTGTTTTTCAATCAACTTAGAAATTTTACAGTCATTATTTATTTGAATATTTTTCCTTCTCTTCTGTCTCCTCTCCTGGTATTCTCATGATGCGTATACTAGTGTGCTTGATGGTGTCTCGTGTATCTCTGAAGCTCTGTTCGTTTTTCATTTATTTTTCTCTTTGTTCTTTGGCTTGCATACTCTCTGTTGATCTATCTGCAAGTTAATGAATTCTTTCTTCTGCCAGTTTTAATCTTCTGCCAGCTTAATCCACTGAAAACTCTAGTGAATTTTATTTCCATTATTGTACTTTCCAATTCCAGTATCTTCATTTAAAAAATAACTTATCTCTCTTTGTTGCTGTTTCCTATTTGATGTGATATTGTCATCACAATTTACTTCTTGAATCATGGCTTTCTTTAGTTCTTTGAACATATTATAATGGCCACTTTAAAGTCTTTGTTAAATCTGACACCTATTTAGCTGCTCTCGTCACAAAAAAGTAGCTACGGGAGATGATACTATGTTCATCTGCATCACTATTGTAACCATTTTTCTGTGTATACATATCTCATAACATCATGTTGGAAACCTCAAATATAGACAAATAAAATTTATTTTAAAAAATCTGACATCGAGTTACTCTCACAGGAAGTTTCTTTTGCTGTTTTTTTTTTCTGAGGTACAGATGATGCTTTCCTGTTTCTTAGCATGTTTCATTATTTTTTGCTGGGATATTTTAGATAACAGACAACATATTGTAGCAACTCTGGGTGCTCGCCCCCATTTCCCGCAAAGAGCTTGCTAGCTACTTGTTTATTTTCTAGTGAAGGGCTGGATTGTTTAAGTGAAACCTACTCCCCCTGGTGTTGAACATTTGCTATTGCTTCTTCAGGCAGCCTTGGCTGCACAGTCACAGTGATGGCAGCGGTTTTGGCAGTCCCTCTTTGACTGTCTCTTTCTCTGACCACACCAGCTTTAAGCTCCAGTAATTGCTGGCTGATTGTGGTGTTGTTCTCAACAATGCCCTTGAGATTCAATTGTTCTACAGACGGAGTCAATCAAATACAGGATCCTTTGAAGGAGTGGTTCTGGAGGTTGGTACTGTTGGCCCTCCTTATCATTGAGTTCCACAGCCATGCGTTCAACCAACCGCAGATAGAAAATATTGTTTGTTTGTTTTTTTTTAAAGAAGAAGATGGTTGTGTCCATACTGAACTGCCTTTTTTCTTTGTCATTATTCCCTATACAATACAGTATAACAAATATTTATCTAGCATGTATATTGCATTAGTATTTACCTTGCATAAGTAATTTAATGATTCAAAGCATACGGGAGGATGTGTGTATTTTATATGCAAATACTAGGCCATTTTATACAAGAGACTTGAGCACGCATGGATTTTGGTATCCTTGGGGAGTCCTGGAACCAATCCTTGTGGATATGAACTGAATTTGATATATGTTCTGACTCAAGATGAACTCCTCAGGTTCTCTGGGAAAATCTCCAAGCAATGGTTATTGAGCTGGGGGTGGGGACAAGAGTGCACTTCTCTCCAGGTGATAGTCCCACCTTAGGAGCTAGGCACTTGATGGATGGAGGTGGGCAGTAGCTTTGGGTTTTTTCAGCTTACCTCTTCTGGTGGGGCCTCACTATTCTCAGCAGCACTGTGCCCAAGGCAGAGCCTTCATGTCATGAGTGGTGGCTGGACATCAGGGAGCCCCCACCTCTCGTCACCCTCACCTTGAACTTAACCTCAGGCAGCTGGAGGCAGGATAAGAAATGCTGACCTGCCTCTCCTGGGAAAATACTGTGGACCTCCAGCTAAGACTCCAGGTACAGGGGAATGTGGCTGCTTCTCCTACATGCAGATAAATGCAGCTGCTTCCCACTTGTAATTCTGGAACAGTTTGTCCCCATCCACTGCACCTTGCTCCTCAGGCTGGAGGGTCTGCAGGGCAATTGGACTCAGCACCGCTTCTGGTCCTCTCAGCTGGTCCTGGATGGGCAAAGCCTAATGGGAATCTCAGTCTTATTCAGATGGCTGAGTCTCCCCAGCCCTCCTCTGCTCCTCCTCCCTATGGTGGTGCTGACTGCCGGTGGGCACTCGTCCTGTCTTCAGGGCATGCTGGCACTGCTCCTCTGGTGCCCCCTGGGGAGTGTGGCTGAGGTCAGAGGCCTTGTGGCTGGTGTCTGGCCAGTTTTGGTGTGGACCCCTCGCTAGGCTCTGCCCACCTCTACTCCCCACGGCCCCAGCAACATCACTCAAACAAACTGTGTTTGCACACGTGTGACTCAGTGATTTCTTCTGTAGGATTTTATTCTGCAAATGCACTCACGATTGAGTAAAGACAATGACAAATGTATTCACTGAAGCAGTGTTTGTGACAAAAGTCAGGAAACACCCAATGCCCACCAAACAGGATGACTTAAGTAAAGTATCATCCATTCACACGATGGCACGTGCCTTTCTAGAAAGCAGGATTCTGTGGTCAGGATATTTGGACATGTGCGCAGCATGCTCCCACATGCACAAAGCACTCACGCAAATATCCTCATACATGCGCATATGCCCTTGGGTGTCTGGAGGGACACGTGGAACGTTGCAGGCTGCGGCTCCTTGGGAATGGGTGTCCAGACCCCAGTTCTCTGCATCACTCTCTTTTAACTAAATCAGCATTTCATCCCTTTTAAGCCCGCTTTCACCATCCTTCTATTATATGTGTTTAAAACCCATTTATGACTTTATAAAAACATCTCTTTGGGAAAAACTGAGCCTGGGAAGGAAGTGTGGATTAGGAGTTTTGTGTTTTCCTTAAGATGATCTATTTTCTCCCTGCTGTTTGCAAGTTATTTTCATGAGCCATTTGGGAATGTCCTTTTTATTTACCGTGGATTCCAGACAAACACAGACTCTTGTACTGCACAGCACAGTCCGAAGCAGCCTTGGCCCAAGAAGCCGTCTGGGCTGGAGCTAACAGTGTGACTCAGCTGGGACCTATTTTTCCCAACCTGCCCTGCCTGCCGCAGGGGCATAGGCAGCTGTAGGTAGAGGTGGAGGTGCCCCAAGACAAAGGGGAGACCCCCACAGGGTGCCTTCTGGTTACAGAGGGGGTCCGCCAGGATCTCTGCCTGCAGCTGTGAGACACCTGGACTGGCCGTTTTCTCCCCCTTAGCTTTTGTGGGCAGAGATTCCAGGTGCAATTGTGGAGGAAGAAAACCAATGGTCTCTTCATGCAAAGCTGCGTCCCACGAGGTGGCCTGGTGAACCATGAAGAGCAGGCCTAGCTGGCTTTAGGACCCTGCAGGCTGGGGTGAAGGGAGTGTGGGGATTTTCTAGGTTAGGGAACTCAGGGCAGGTCTAGTCCCATTTTGTCAAAGTCCCTCTGATGGCAGCACAGATGAGTGGTGTCACTGACTTTGAAGGGATGGACCTGAGTTGAAGCATATGACAAAATGAGCTCCAGCTAGACCCGGGGCAACCCTGGGGGTCTCCCCTAACTCAGGCTGAAGGGAAGCAGAGATATGCTGCAGCCTTTGCCTTTCTTTCCTGAATTTCTCCTTTCTCCAGGGATCCTGTTTCCTTTGATTGGAAAGTGGTATAGAGCCCAAGATCTGGGCGCTGGGTGTTCTCCTGCCCACTGGAGAGTTGCTGCTCTAGCCTCTCTCAGTGGAGAGCGCTAGGACACGTATGTATGTGTACTCACCCATTTGTATATCATGTTAGTCTATTTGCATTGCCACAAAGGAATACCTGAGGCTGGGTAAGTTATAAAGAAAAAAGTTTATTTGGCTCATGGATCTGCAGGCTGTGCAAGAAGCATGGAGCCAGCATCTGTTTCTGGTGAGGACATCAAGAAGCTTTCAGTCATGGTGGAAGGAAAAGTGGGAGCTAGTGTGTCACATGCCACAGAGGGAGCAAGAGAGAGGGGAGGGGTGTCAGGCTCTTTTCGACAACCACCTCTCGTGTGGACTGACAGCACGAACTCACTCATTACCGTGAGGAGTCACCCAGCCATTCATGGGAGATCTGCCAACATTGGGCATCACATTTGGATCACATCCAAACCGTATCATATCCTATGTCTTTAGTGATTTCTCTCTGTCCCTCTGTATACTGAACTAAGCCTGGATTCACACTGATGTCTCAGACTCAAGGCCAGCCCTACAGGACCCATTCCCGTCCCCGCTGTTGATCCATACCCCCCTTCCACACTCGCCACAGTGAGACACTGGCTCTAACCACCCAGCATGCCTTCACCTGTTTGTTCAAGCCCAGTGTACCTGTGTGGAAGCTTCGGAATCATTAGCCTGCTCTCACTTGAAATGCATGTGCTAAGTAGAGTATCGCTCCCTTTGTCTGCTGGTGTTTCCAGTAAGAACACCGCTTTCCCAACACTCTTAGGCCAGCTCCTCCTCCCACCCCCTCATGGAGGTCATGTTTGTAATTCAGTGAGTATCTTATCACAGTCTGTGTTCCATCCTGGGATTCCCCAACCTTCTGGTTGAGGTTTTGTAATTTGCATGCATTAAAAGTCAACTCTTCGTAATGTGTACAGTTCTATGGGTTTTGACAAACACAGAGATACCTGTAGCTAGTACTCCAGTAGCAGACAGAGTAGCTCCATCACACTAAAAATTGTCCTGTGCATCCCCTTTATAATAGCCACCTCCTGACCCTCTGAATCTCATAACCCCTGATGTGTTTTCTGTCCTTGTAGTTTCATTTTTGCAGAATGTCCTATGAATGGAATCATATGATATAGCCTTTTGGATCTGGCTTCTTTCATTTATGCTATTTCATTAAAAAAAAACAGTTTTAGTTTCACCAGAATTTTTAATCATGTGTTTTATCTTTTTGAAAGTAGTGATATACCTAATGCTAAATGACCAGTTAATGGGTGCAGCAAACCAACACGGCACATGGATACATATGTAACAAATCTGCACATTGTGCACATGTACCCTAAAACCTAAAGTGTAATAATAAAATAAAATAAAAAAAGAAAGTAGTAAGCATAGCTAGTTAAAAATCTCCATGTGATATCCTCACTACTTGGGGCTTGTAAGGGTCAATTTCTATTGCCTATTGTTTCTACTAGTTTTCGTTTGTGTTGATTTTTCTTCTTGAATGCCTGGTTCTCTTTCATTTTGAGTTGGATATTACATATGCAAAACTTTATAAAAATACTTTGAAGCATAGGATAATGTTATTATTGTTATTATTATTATTGTTATTTTTACAGAGACTTGCTTCTGGCAGGTTCACAGCATAAACATCCTCTTTAATCCAGCTCAGGAATTGAGGTCTCCTGAGCCACGATGATGACTAAAGCCAGGCTGTAGCCCTCATGAGGGTTAATTTTCTTGTTTTTTCAGAGAAGGCAATCTTTTGGTATCCCCATGCAAAGGGTGACACCCACCCCAACTAGTCTTTCTTTTTTTTTTTTTTTTGAGACGGAGTCTTGCTCTGTCACCCAGACTGGAGTGCAGTGGCGTGATCTCGGCTCACTGCAAGCTCTGCCTCCCATGTTCACGCCATTCTCCTGCCTCAGTCTCCTGAGTAGCTGGGACTACAGGTGCCCATCACCACGCCCAGCTAATTTTTTTTTTTGTATTTTTAGTAGAGACAGGGTTTCACCATGTTAGCCAGGATGGTCTCCATCTCCTGATCTCGTGATCCACTTGCCTCAGGCTCCCAAAGTGCTGGGATTACAGGCATGAGCCACCACACTCAGCCTTTTTTTTTTTTTTTGGAGTGCAGTGGTGTGATCTTGGCTCAGTGCAACCTCCACCTCCTGGGTGCAAGTGATTCTCCTGTCTCAGCCTCCCGAATAGCTGGGACTACAGGCACCCGCCACCATGCCTGGCTAATTTTTATATTTTTAGTACGGATGGGGTTTCACCATATTGGCCGGGCTGGTCTTGAACTCTTGACCTCAAGTTATCTGCCTGTGTTGGCCTCCCAAAGTGCTGGAATTACAGACGTGAGTCACTGAGCCTGGCCCCAACTAGTGTTTCTATTCTTGGTGGGCCCTGAATTCTGCTTTTTGTCCCCTTAACCCTACAAAAGATCTTCATGTTTCTTTGTCACTCTTCCAGCATCAGCAGTCACCTCTAGACTTTATACAGTCCTAAACGACGTCATTCTTTATAACCTCATTAATCTCATATCTTTAGCAGATGTTTCTCATATTTTGAGCAATTTTTAAGTTGTTGGCTGGATTGATGGGTGGACAGATTAGCTGGGTTGATTCAGATGAGTTTATTCATCCCTCCTGGCAGTGGAGATCCCTGTTTGTCTCTGGGGCAAGCCTTCCCACCAGATCATTGGCCCCTGAGCTCACTCTCCACTGTAGGCTTGGGATGTGGACTTGTTCTTCACTCTGGGGCACTGAGACCCATTTCTGAGCGAGATCCTTGAACTGAATCTGAGGAACGTTCTTGCGGTGTTGTGCCAGATCCCTATAGACTCCAGTAGGGATGGCACCATGTCTAAGAGCTGGAGCCAGCGAATGAGACCTAGGGTTTATTGGGGCACTTCCAGTGGTGGCAGACTAGACAGGAAGATTGCTACCATTTGTAAAAAGCAGACAGTTTATGTAGCATTTTCACTTAGCACCCTCCACCTAGCAACCTCTATTTAACCCAGAACAAAGGGCTCCTATCCCCTGTACAGTCTGCATTCCAAGGGATGGGCAGGGGTTTGGATGTCCTTCACGGATAAGGAGTGAATCTCCAAATTGGCCACTCCTGGATTCCTTAACTCAGAACTCTGCCAACACTCAGACCATAGGACCATTCTCAGGGTAAGCGCCAGTGATGGCTGTCAGATGCCTCCGTCATACATAGAGGTGACCCAGATACCCTGGTGTTCTGTGACTGTGCCGCTGGTGTTTGTGGCCAGCACCCCAGAGGAGCTCCGAGGTGGGTCCTGGCATATACCTACTAATTCACCTCCTTCCTGACCTGCATGTGGCCCCACTCAGGGCTTGTTTCTCTTTTTCCAGAAGGTTAATTAATTAATACATAATGTCCAAATTGAAAAAAATAAATATTTCCACCATTTTATCATGTACATTTTGGAATGACATTATAGAATGCTGTTATAGAATGCCAGCTCACAAGTTCAAAGTCAGGGTGCCAATGACAGAGTCATTTCCTAAAGGCTTGGGAGGGAAGCACGGAAGAGAATTCGAAGTCTTACCTTAAAGCCTTTGGTTAGCGACATGAGCGCAGCATTCCAGTTCACAGCCAGGTTCTGCCCAGGGCCCTCTGCCCCCTCCTCCATCACTGACCTTTCCTGTTTGCCCTTCAGCCTGATGGGCCTTGGCACCCCTAAAGCAGTGGGTGCCTTGGCCACAAAGCACCTGCTACACAGCGGACCAGAATAGCAACATGCGTGCCAGGAATAACAATGAGCACGGACAAAGCAGGAAAGGGCCCAGGGTTTATTTCAGGAGCTTGGGGGAGGAGCCATAAAACACACTCAAATGAATCCTCACCCCCAGACCATCAAAACCACTTTTAAAGCATTTTCCTCCAGGGGACAGGGTTGGTTACTCTTATTCCATCTCCCCTGGGTAGAAATTCTCCTCATGGTGGCAGTGCTGAGGCTCTTAGAAAAGAATTTTTAAAAACCTGGTACAAAAAGGAATCTAACTAATGAAGTTGATGATGATGATTATTATTTTTTTTGCCCAGGCAGGAGTGCAATGGAGCAATCTCGGCTCACCACAACCTGTGCCTCCCAGGTTCAAGCGATTCTCCTGCCTCGGCCTCCTGAGTACCTGGGATTACAGGCATGTGCCACCATGCCCGGCTAATTTTGTATTTTTAGTAGAGATGGGGTTTCTGCATGTTGGTCAGGCTGGTCTTGATCTCCCGACCTCAGGTGATGCGCCCACCTTGGCCTCTCAAAGTGCTGGGATTAAAGACATGAGCCACTGCGCCCGGCCTATGAAGTTGATTATTCTTAAAGAAGTTGTTTTTGAATATGATGTGTTTAGTATCTGTGGTGTTATTATATATATACATGTTTCTATCCACAGTTCCTGGCTTCTAACTCCCATAGCCTGTGTTAGGGTCTTTTGTTATAACGCTGGGTGCTTTAGGGCTCAGGAAACAGAATCTCCCTGGTCTTCTCCTGACCTCCTTTTACCTGCCCCAAGACAGGGCTCTATTCCTCCTGCACCTTTCTGATTGTGGGTCACCAGATCCTCCCCAGAGGGAGTCCTGCCCTATACCTTGGGAGATGGAATGCTGATGTCACAGAGCTGCCATCAAAACCCAAGAGGACTGGGTTTGGGAGCTTCCCGAGAGCTGAACACGCGGAGGTTCCTCGAGGGTGGCGCCCAGGGAGGGCAGGGAAGCTCCATGCCCCTTCCCTCGATTTCATCCTATGCATCTCTTCATCTGTAGTCTTTGTAATATCCTTTATAATAATAAATATTATATAATAGTAAACATGTTTCTTACTGAGTTCTGTGAGCTGCTCCAGTAAATTAATAGAACCCAAAGAGAGGGCTGTGGGAACTCTAACTTGAAGCTGGTCGGTCAGAAGTTCCAGAGGCCTGGACTTGCGCCTGGCGTCTGGGAGCCGGGCAGTCCTAAGTGAGGATCTGCCTCACTTCCCAGGTAGACAGCATGGGAGTCAAAGCGGAGGACACCCAGCTGGTGTCTGCTGCCTGGTGTGTAGGAGAAACCTCCACGCCTTTGGTCACAGAAGTCTTCTTCTGTGATGATGGTTGTGGTGGTGTGAGAGCAGAGGAAAAACACAACTGAGAGAGTTTTTCCAAAACAGTATCATTGCTCATTTCTATTTTCCGGTAGGAAATGTATGGGTTGGGCGTGTTCCTCCAACTGCTTGCCCGTGACAAAGGAGAATAAACTGCTGGGCTTTATTTGATAATAGACAAAGCATCAAGCCCAACCTTCCAATTTTATTACTGTTGGGTGTAGCACAAGTAGGTTATGGATTTCAGATTATGAATTACTGATCAAAAACTGCAGTAAAATCTAGAACTACAGAATTAACTCACTGGTTAAGATACTAGATTTGAAAGGAGAAATAAATAATTGGTTGGCTACAGCCAACTTACTTTTTTTCTCCTGGGTGAGAAGAATAAAACATGAAAAACTGTGATGTGGACACAGCACGTGGCCAACCAGGGGACTCTTCTACGGTGCTCAGCATGCAGGTGTCCAGCTCTCACCTCACTGCTTAGGGCAAAGCATTTTCTGCAAACGTGGGAACTCTGACAGCAGCCGTTCCTTGGACTGGCAGGAAATATTATACGCTTCGCTGGTTCCTACCCCTGAACCAGCCTCTGAGGTGCTCCTGCTGGTCCTGGGAGGCCAACAGCAGACAGGCCTGGGCTCCCACCTCTCCTCCTCCACAACTCCTCTTTCTGTTCTGCTGCCGAAGTGCTCAGGCGAGGGCTGCTGAGCTCATCAGAGCAAGGGACATGTGGCTCAAACACCCTTATCCGCCCCGCAGAGAACTCCAATTCCAGTGACTGGGATGAGTTATGGAAACCTGGAAAGTCAAAAACACAGAGCACAAATCTGGAACTGATGAGTGCTGGGACTTTATTGAGACAGAGTCCATGGAGGAAGGCGAGCTAGCACAGTGGGAGCCATCAGCGGCCTCATGCTGCCCAGCTCTAAGTGCAGGGAGGCAGGGACAGACTTGAGTGCAGGAGGGCCATGCTGTCTCCTGCAGTGAAGCCTGGTGGGGACGAGGACTGCTCTGGTCACATTTTCTTCCCTTCATGGTCCCTGCACTGTTTGTGACAATAGGGTGGACAAGAAGGGGCCAAGGAGGATGGTGCCCGCCTAGCTCTGATGACCTGAGGGCTGGCCAGCACCACCAGCTACTGATGCATGGCCCCTCGTCACTTCTGGCTTCCTGTCCCTCTGCAGGCTTGTCCAGGACAAGTGCAGATTTAGGGACTCGGCCAAGTTATCCTGCAGCCTAGCTCGGCTCCTTCCTCCCTGTGTGACCCTGGGCGGATGATCTTATCCCTTCTGAGCCTTCGTCCACAAAACTGCATTGGTGATCCTCCCCATCAAAGCTGTGAGAGTGGCCAGGCTGTGTCAGGACAGCCCTGGGCTCACTGTAGGAGCCCCCAGACCCAGGGGAAAGTGGCCACCGCCCTGGGTCTTATTGTCCCTGTTCCTTCTTGTCACCGCAGAGCCTATGCTAACTTTCCTGCCTTCTGTACCACTAAGGGAGGACACTGGGCTGTGTTATTCCTGGGCAAATCCACAACACTTAGCCCAGCAAGAAGCAGTCCCCAGGCAGTTTGTGGAAGGAGTGCATGTCCTATCTGCTGGGGTGCCTCTTTGTCCCCTTCTCTGAGTAGATCAGGGCCCTGTGCAGCCCTTACCTCCCCTGAGAAGTCTTCCTTCCTGGGCAGTCCCTGCCTGGGGCAGAGCTGAGCCCTAGTGCTTTGTGGAGCTCCTCCCAGGGCACTCCCAGACACTCCCTGGGAATTGCATGGCAGGGAGTCACCTCTGTTCCCCGAGCAAGGGGCATGCCCGGGCTCAGGCTGCTTACCCAGCTCACCTGGGCGCAGAGGAAGGCCTCTCTTCTGCACCAAAGGAAAGGGTGCTAATCACACCATGGACTGAGCCTTCAAAGGCACAGGGGCAAATCAAGATCCTGGCACCCGGGAACCAAACACCTGAGGGAGGAGAGGAGGCACAGGTGGGGCCGACCAGGACAGAGGGCAGATTGTGAGCTCAACCTCCAAGAGGAAGGGAGTAGGGGGAGGCATGAGACAGGGGAGGCTCCCGGGAGCAGGAACACATGGCACAGGCCCGTGCAAATATGCCATGGGGCATGGCAGGATCCTGTGCTTCCATGCATGTGCCTAACTCAGATGTGGAAAACCCCATGTGCAAGGAACAGACAGCCACTTGGGCTGCTCCAGGTACGTTTGTGGGGGCTACTGCATGGGCACCAGAAAAATGGACATGGTATGCTCCTGTTTCAGGTAACTGAATCCATTTGCTGGTGGAATGGAAAACCATGCAATCTGTTTGGATCACTGTTTGGCAATTTCTAATAAAGTTAAGTACACACTTCTCATCCTGTGACCCAGCAATTTTACTCTATGTATTTTTTTTTTTTTTTTTTTTTGAGACGGAGTCTTGCTCTGTAGTCCAAGCTGGACCTTTGCCTCTGGGGCTCAAGCCATTCTCGTGCATCAGCTTCCCCTGTAGCTGGGATTACAGGCGTGGGCCACCACGCCCGGCTAATTTTTTTTTCTTTGAGACGGAGTCTTGCTCTATCGCCCAGGCTGGAGTGCAGTGGCACGATCTCAGCTCACTGCAAGCTCCACCTCCCGGGTTCAAGCAATTCTCTGCCTCAGCCTCCTGAGTAGCTGGGATTACAGGTGCCCACTGCTACACCCAGCTAATTTTTGTGTTTTTAGTAGAGACAGATTTCACCATCTTGGCCAGGCTGGTCTTAAACTCCTGATCTTGTGATCCACCTGCCTCGGCCTCCCAAAGTGCTGGGATTACAGGCGTGAGCTGCCGCGCCTGGCCCCAGCTAAATTTTTTGTATTTTAGTAGAGACAGGGTTTCACCATGTTGCCCAGGGTCGTCTGGAACTCCTGAGCTCAGGTGATCCGCCTGCCTCAGCCTCCCAAAAGTGTTGGGATTACAGGTGTGAGCCTCCGTGCCCGGCCCACTCTATGTATTTATCCAGAAGAACCGAAAGCCCATGTCTACCAAATGCTCACAAATGTTCATAGCAGCTTTATTCCCAAACTGGAAATAACCCAAATGTCCATTAACAAGAAAACAAACACACAAATGGTGGTGTGGCCAATGCAATAGGAGACTATTCATCAATAAAAACATTACAAACTGCTGAAACCCACAACAATTGCAATGAATCTCAGAAACCTCAGGTTGAGCAAATGAAAACTGACTAGAAACAGCACATGCTGCATGAGGTTTAAGGACAGAATAAATCTAAAGTGAGCACACCTGTGCAATAGCTGCTTCTGAGGGCAGGGGGCAGTGAGAAGGGCAGGAGGGTCTCACGGGTGGTGGGAATGTTCTGTATCTTGGCTGTGATGATGACCTGGGGGGTGTCTTTGCCAAAATTAATCAGACTATACTTTGATATTTGTGTATTTTACTGTATATAAAATACACCTCAATAAAATTAATTTTATTGGAAAACACTGCAGATTTGAAGGTGAAATTTCTTACTTAGGTAGCCATATTGTAGACTCACAGCAATGCATCAGGTTTTCCAGAAGAATTCCAGAGCCGTCTGACAGGTATGGAGCTCCTTGACTAAATGTGAGCCAGGCCCCCTGGAGAAAAGTCCTTGGAGAAGGGGCCCGGCCATGTTACCCCAGATGCCTATTGCCCATGAGCCTGTGGCTTTTCTCTAGGGTGACTGTGCCCTGGGGCCAAAAGAGTTGTTCTGACAAATGTCTCCTCCTGAATTACGGCAGGGGAAGGGAATGCCTTGATAATCCAGTGATTACCTGGTACTGGCTCTGAGATGTCACCGATTTTGGGGACTTCAAGACACTGCCATGGCCCAGCAGTCAAAGTGGGGGCTTATGGAGGTCAGATGATAAAAGGTGTTTGGTCCCAGGTGTGAATTTCCATGGGACGGTGTCTGCGGGCTCTCTGGGGGTCATGTCTCCCATTTCTGAATGTACAGTTGAAACAGTTCCACTTGGCAACCGGCAGAGCCCCCACAGAGCCCCCACATTGGCTCTTCTGCCACGGAGCGAATGCCATTTTGGTGGAAAGTGGAAAGAAAGGGAAAGGCTTGGAATTTTCCCTCTCTACCTCAATAGTAAATCAAAAGTAATTAACCCCATATCCTAGGGGAGTTGCAGAGATTAGTGCCGCTATCAACTACCCGAGAGTTCAGGGTGGAAGTTCCTATTATGTCTCTGCTTCCCCGGCCTGCTTAACCTCTACTGAAGACAGACGCATCTTGGGGAAATATAGTGCGTCAGAGTGAAGGTGACCAGCTGGTGACTCCAATTGTAGCTGCTGTTCTGGGTGAAGCTTCCTTTTTTTTTTTTTTTTTTTTTTTTTGAGACCGGGTCTCACTCTGTTGCCCAGTCTGGAGTGCAGTGGTGCAACCTAGGCTCACTGCAACCTCTGCCTCCTGGGTTCAAGTGATTCTCCTACCTCAGCCTCCTGAGTAGCTGAGATTACAGGCACATGCCACCATGCCCAGCTAATTTTTGTATTGTTAGTAGAGATGGGGTTTCATCATGTTGGCCAGGCTGGTCTCAAACTCCTGACCTCAGGTAACCCACCTTGGCCTCCCAAAGTGCTGGGATTACAGGTGTTAGCCACGGCACCTTGCCTGAAGCTTCTTTATTGGGAGCCACAGTTGCAGCCCTGCGGCACTGAGAGTTGGCTCTTAATCTCTATGTCAATTTCCAGGAACACCAGAAACAGTCTGCTTGTGTCTAGGGCGCCCACAGCACCCCTTCCCAGTTTGCCTCAGGGTTATGCCAGCTTTCCTGCTCTCTCTGCCATGATAGCATCTGCAGAAATGCCACAGAAAACCATAGTGGGCCACACCATTGACACTATGCTGATTGGTCCCGATGGGACGGGAGCAGCATTAGGATCCTTTGTTTCGGGATCTTTGGGGAGTTGATTGGTGTTGATTTTCTTCCTGGAAACCTCCATGGCGTCTTTGTCTGAGTTCTTGTCCTGCATCTGGGAAGAATGAGGTATGCAGACAAGTGAAGGGTGAAGAAGACGAAGAACTTTATTTAGTATTAGAACAGCTCAGAGCAGACCCACAGTGAGTAGCTCCTCTCTGCAGTTGGTCATCCCATCATCTCTCCATCCTCTGGCTGACCGTCCTCTGTCCTGTTCTGGCTGAGCCCAGGGCTGTTATGGACCTCAGAGGGGAGGAAGTGCGTGTTGACTGGTCCACTGGTGGCCATGGGTGGGCCGGAGGAGGCACCACAAGTCCCCACTCTGGTCCGTGGGACTGGTAACCCGGCCCCAGCCTTCAGGCCCTCCTTGACCTGAAGGTGGGGTCTTACAGGGACCCCCCCCACCGGACTTCTGCCCAGGCCTTCCGTTGCCATTCATGGCTCCAGGGCTTGGCCCCAACCCGGCTTCGAGATTGGAGCAGGTGCCAGAGAGGAGAGGGGCCAGGCAGTGGAAGCAGACACCCCCGAGCCTGCAGGGACAGAGGATGGGGGCCGAGGGTACAGGCTGCAGGGATGCCCCCATCCTGCACCTGGGAGGGCTGCAGCTGCACCTGGAGAGCTCCTGCCCCACCAACTTGGAAGGGGCGGGGTTCCTGCTTGTCCCTAGCTCCTTCCTGCTCTGTGGAGCGGGAAGGCCAGGTCTGCAGCCTCCGCTGTGCACCCAGGAGGGCAGCTCCTACCTGCTCCTGGCCCCCTCCAACAGCACAGGGAGGCTTGGATGCACAACTGCAGTTTGGATGGCTGTAGCCTCATCCAGGAGGGCGGGGCTCCTGCCTTCTTTGCAGCACAGGAGGCCTGGGTCTGCAGCCGTGGGTTGGGCGGCCACAGTGGCTTTCAGGGAGCTTCTGCCCCAAATCAGAAGCGCAGGGCTCCCGCCAGCTCCATGGAGTGTGCAGCCCCAGCCGCCTCCCTTCTGCAGCCAGCGTGATGGCAGCAGCCACTGCCATCACCTTGGTAAGACACAAAAGTAGGAGATGAACCCCATAAATGCTCGGGGGCTCACCCACTTGGTGAAGTGGCTGAGGATCCTGTGGAGCATTTCAGGACACCCCAAGAAAGTGAAAGATAAGTGGTCATGCCCCAAAACGAGGCATGTTGCTTGCTGAGACTTTTTGCATTTTGAAGGCATCCTATACATGATTTGGGGGTGCTATCCCAATGCATTGACCAGGGTGCCTTTAAGACTACCAGTTGCAGGTGGGGTCCCCTGGGCCTCATCACCCAACAGATTCAGTGGTGCTCAAGTGTTTGTGGCCAATAGCAACATTGCAGAGAGCTCCAGGAGGTGAACTGTAGTATTGAACTCCATATTCTGGAGCAAACCCATGCCTTCTTCTATATATAAATTCTGCTTTCTAAAAAGCAGCTCCCGGCTTACCCCTAGGTCCTGGTGAGGACTGAACAGATGACCGGGGACATCAGCTGACTCTGCAATACTAAGCTGGCCATCAAAGACTGGGTGTTACTCGACCCACCCATCCATAAGGTTGGGCACATGCAGCTGTCAGCTGTCATCAAGTAAAGATGGGGTATGAGAGGATGGGTTGGAGAAAATCCATACGGCACGTGTCAGTGCGTGAGCAGGTGGCTGAGACCCATGTGACATGCACTCCTGCTTGTGTTGACTCCTCTCTCAATCTATGTCTGTGGCTCACAGAAACTCCCATGACCAGATGGCTGAGACCTGCCTTCAGATGGTTCTCTGGGATAGTGGGTACCAGCTGAGAGTGGGCCCTGGGAATTCTGGAGTGTCCTTGGAAGATGGCAGGGAAGGAGAATTGTCCCAGTAGATGGAGCTTGAACAGAACAAATGGCTCTCGCTTTCCTGGACCGAAAGACAGCCAGAAGAATTAACCTACACTAGTGATTCTCAGCAGTGGGTGCTCTCCAGCTCCAGTCCCCAGGGACATTTGGCAACGTCTGCAGACATTCCTTGATTGCCATAACTAGGTGGGGGTGCTACTGGCATCCAGTGAGTGGAGGTCAGTGTATTAGTCATGGTTCTCCAGAGAAGCATAACCAATGGGATATAGAGAGATATACAAAAACAGATTTATTATGAGGGATTCGCTTACATGATTGTGGAGGCCGAGAAATCCCACGAGCTGCACCTGCAAGCTGGAGGCCCAGGAAAGCCCCTGATGTAGCATCAGTCTGAACCCAAAGCTCTGAGAACCAAGGAGGCCAATGGTGTAAGTCTGGTCTGGGTCTGAGGGCTGGAGAGCCAGCGGAAGGGCAGGAGAAGATGGATGTTTCAGTTCAAGCAGCGAGTGTGAACTCAACCTTCCTCTGCCTTTTTGTTCTATGTGGGCCCTTAACGATTTGGATGAGGCCCACCCACATTGCTGAGAGCCATCTTTACTCAGTCTATGGATTCAAATGCTAATCTCTTCTGTAAACACCCTCACACACACCCAGAGATAATGGCTTACCAGCTAGCTGGGCATCCCTTAACCCAGCCAAGTTGACACATAAAACTAACCACCACAGTCAGCTAGGGATGCTGCTGAACATCTTACAATGCACACAGGACTGTTCCCTACAGAAAAGAATGATCTGTCCCCAAATTTCAATAGTGCCACTATTGAAAAAACATGATTTACACTGATTCATGGGCAGGTGAAAACAATTTGACTAGATGCTCAGAAACTTGGAAAGAACAAGATTCCAAGATTGGTGACAGGGAAGCATGGTAACAGATGTATGTATGGGAAGGTGGAGTAGGATGTATGTGGATGGATCGCTCAGAAGGTGTAAAGAGACTGGAGATATTTGGGTGGCATCTTTATGCTCACTAGGAGCTCCCTGTGCAGAGGAGGCTCTTGAGACTCAGGTGGACAAGAAAGCATGCTCTGTGATGCTAGCTGACCCTCCCACCAGCCATCCTGATGTTTATTCAATGCGCCCAGGACCAAGATTGCAGGGATGGAGGCTGTGAATGAGCACAATGACATGAATTTCCTCTTGCCAAGGCCAGCCTGGAGGCCACCACTGCTTTGCTGGAGTGATCTTCTGACAGCCTCCCCTGTGGTGCATTCCTGGGGAGGGCCAGCCAGATTCCTCTTGGCCAGCTGGACCCCTTTATAAAGGAAAATAATTTTCCCTCACTGGAATAGGTGTGCCCTGGATTCGGATTTGCTTTCCCTGTCTGCAATGCTGCTGCCAAAAGCCACTATCGTGGACTTAAAGGGTGCCTTGTTCATCGCTGTTGTATTCCACACAGTGTTACTTCTGATGAAGAATTTCAATTTTAAAGCAATGAGATCACGCACAAGGACTTCACTTACTTCACATCCCACTGACCCAGAAGCAGCTGGCTTGATAGTGCTGTGGTCCTGCCTACTGAAGACTCAGTTAGGATGCCAGCAGGGAGACAGCTCCCTGAAAGGTCAGAGTTCTACCTTACAGATGGAGTTTGGGATTTGAATCAGCAACTGCCATATGGTCTGCCATATGGTGGTCCCAAGGCCGGAACACATGGTCTGGGAAACAAGAGGTGGGCATATGAGGAGCTCTTGTCACTACGAAGCCTCGTAACCAAGAATCTGTACCTGCCCCTGCCCCACACCTCATAACCAAGAATCTATACCTCCCCTGCTCCACACTTTAGCGCTTTTCTGTTTTGTAGTTCTTACTTCCCCAGGGAGCTTCCCAACAGGCGGCACAGTGATTTCGCTGAACCTGGAGCTGAGACCTGGCCATTTTGGACTTCTGAGCTAGCTGAATCCATGCAAAGAAGGTCGTTACTCTATTGGCTGGGTGACTGAATGAGTTCTTGCTATGTAATGGGGGCCAAGAAATGATGTCTGAAATCCAGGGGACTCTTTGGGGTGCCTTTAATTTTGTCCACATCCAAAAATAAGTTAATGGTAAACGATGGCGGTGAACAAAAGGACTTGTGAGGACTCAGAATCTACAGGAATGAAAGTTTGGATTGTCCTTCAGGTAAAGAATCCCAACAAGCTGAGGTCTGCCTGAGAGCAAAGCAAACATGGAATGGTTACGGAAGAAGGGAGTTTCAAATACCAACCGTGCTCTGTGGCCAGCTTCAGTTCCAGGGGGCCTGCAGTAGGGAGGCATATTTGCCTATCTTTCTTCTTGCTCGGTGTGCGTGTATACACACATACATGTATGTACATACATGCATATGTGCATATATATGCATGTGTGTAGGTGGGTCAAGACACATAGGCACTTGCTCGTTCCTTTTGCTTCCAGTTTCTCTCAATGTTGTCTTAGCAACAGCTCTTCACTTGCTAGGTGCAGTTTGTTTCAATTTCATTTTTCCCCCCACATGAAAGAAGTGGCCAAATCACAGCCTCTACTGAGACACCAGCAACCCCTCCCTGGTGATCTGAGCCTAGCACTGTGAGCCTCCTCCTCTGGCCTCCTGAGGCACAGGCACCAGCTGGGAAGAGCTCCCTTTTCAAAGGTCTGACCTTAACGCGGTGGAGCCCCGCCCTCTTTGCTTTGCCCCTGACCCTGTGAGGGAGCTGCTTCCTGTATGTTCTCTCCGTGGGACCTGTATGTCTCCTTTTTGTGTTTTTTAGGATTCCAATACCTGTTTGACTAGTTTCCGATATTAAATTCTCTGTCAAAATAACTGAGGTGACTTCTGTTTTTCTAAATAATACACAGATTTTTTGATTTGGTGAGGAAACTTCAAGAGCCTTGAGTCGCTCATTTTACAGAAACCTGGGGCTGGAGGGGTGAGATGCCTTCCTCAAGGTCAATTCTGGGGCCAGCCCAATCCAGGGTTCCTACCACCATCCTATATGGTCTTCTGAGCACTTTTCAAAGCTTCAAATGCAGTATTTTGTCTTTCATATGGGATTCTCTGCCTGTCCTGAACAAACTAAGAACAGTTTCCTATTTCCTTGTGTAGAAAAACATTAGAGCCAGAAACGGATGGTCCCATTGGCCTTAACAGGATTCCATGGGTATGTAGTGGCCATTGCTCCAGCAAATCTCACAGCCCCGCCAGGTACCTTTCCTGTCCTTCTCCCATCTGTGCTAACTCACCCCCCACCTGGAGCCAGATGGACTTGTGTGTCACCTTCCCCCAGACTCTGAGCTCCTCCTGGGCAGGGGCCTTGCCCATTCCTTAGGATGACAACGTACTCTGATGCTGGGAGCACAGACCCTCGTGTCAGACACACCTGAGCTGGAATCCTGGCTTTATGACTTACCTCACCAAACCTTACTTTTCTTGTCTACAACACAGAGATTTTGCTATCTCACAGGGTTGTTGCATGGATTGAATTCCGCTAGGCACAGAATGTGCCACCCCCCAATGATGCCTATTCAGTGTGTGAGGTCCTGTCATTACCTCCTCCATCAGTCCCAGTGCATGGCACACAGTGGGTTGGGACTGAGTCCTGGGTGCATCACACCTTCTTTAGACAGGCTGCGGCCTGGACCCCACCCACAGCCTCCTGAGGGGGGCTTCTTTCTTTTACAGGGGCAGCGCCTCTCCTCCACAGAAGAGCGCTCACAGATAAAAAATTCACGGCAAAATCCTTCTCCTCCTCCTCTATGCTCCCAGCTGCCATTCTCTCGCTTATGGTTGCAACCTCTGGTGAAGACATGTTAAGGACAACCTTATTCAGCTTTTGATACAGTTTGGCTGCACCCCCACCCAAATCTCATCTTGAATTGTAGCTCCCGTAATTCCCATGTGTTGTGGGAGGGACCTGGTGGGAGATAATTGAATCATGGAGGCGGTTTCCCCCATACTGTTCTCGTGGTAGTAAGTCTCATGAGATCTGATGGTTTTATGAGCCCTTTCACTTGGCTGTCATTCTCTCTTGCCTGTTGCCACGTAAGACGTGCCTTTTGCATTCTGCCATGATTGGGTGGCCTCCCCAAACTCGTGGAACTGAGTCCATTAAACCTCTTTTTCTTTAGAAATTACCCAGTCTCTGGCATGTCTTTATCAGGAGTGTGAAAACAGACTAAATACAGCTTTCATCCAGATAGAATGTGTCACGGTCATTTTAGAAAGGAAAGAAACTATTTTCCTCTTATATGAATGAAACTTGGCCAGTTGTGCTGGCTCCCGCCTGTAATCCCTGCATTTTGGGAGGCTGAGGCAGGTGGATCACTTGAGGTCAGGAGTTTGAGACCAGCCTGGCCAACATGGTGAAAACCCGTCTCTACTAAAAATACCAAAAAAAAAAAAAAAAAAAAAAGATTAGCTGGGCATGATGATGCACACTTGTAATCCCAGCTACTCAGGAGGCTGAGACAGGAGAATCACTTAAACCTGGGAGGCAGAGGTTGCACTGAGCCAAGATCATACCACTGCCTGGGTGACAGACAGCTAGACTCCGTCTCTAAAAAAAAAAAAAAAGAGAATGAAATGGCGACAACTGGGTTTACATCTCATCTGGCTGGGAAAACACTTAAAACTGGTATGGCTGAGGGGTTGGGGGATGGGGGAGGGACAGCATTAGGAGATACACCTAATGCTAAATGACGAGTTAATGGGTGCAGGAAATCAACATGGCACATGGATACATATGTAACAAACCTGCACATTGTGCACATGTACCCTAAAACCTAAAGTATAATAATAAAAAAAAAAAACTGGTATGGCTGGATGCCTGATATAGTCCTCTTCCTCTTGGCAATAAAGCTTTTCTTAGATAGCATTTTACCAAGAACACAGGAGTCAGTGGGCAAATAATTGGACCAACCAATACTTTACAAACATGTTAATTTTATTGAGTAGGCATCAAAGCTTCTCTCTGTGTCAGGTAATGGAGAAGCCATGTCACACAGATTACAGAGCTATTTTTACTTGAAATAATCTTTCATAAAAGAAAGAAATTAAATACAATTCTTCTATAAAAAGTGCAGTAGTCATTACTGGAAGTTTTCCAAAATGAAAGCAAGATTTACTACATATTGCAAAAATTGGTTTAGTGCTTTAATACTTTACAAAGTAATATCCCAACCACAGAAGACAGCTCTTACAATGGGTTTCTTCTCCAAGAATGGACCGGATTGAAAAGGATATTTGCATTGAATTGGAATTAACACCTGCAGGTAGAAAGGGGTTCTGCACAACTGGGTCAAAGTAATGTGATTGACGACCTATTTTTGCCTCAGTGTTTTCCTTTGTCCACAGTAATCAAAGAAAATGGGAGAAATAAAGCAACATATGTCATCCAAAAATCAGTCAAAGAAACCAAAAAAGAAAAAAGAAAGAGGAACATTCACTGACTTCATTAGGCCAAACGCACGTTTAATGGAACAAAGCAAATACAGGGTAAGGATGGTCCCTTGTTATAATTAACTTCAACAATCCTTGGTTAAAACAAGGCCAAATTCTCAAAGGTGATGGTGAATGGAGTTCAAACTCCGTAGATGAGGCAGTAACGGGTCACTAAGGAGCTTAGTCCCTCTGTGGACCCAGCTGACCCTGTTCCTTGCTCCTAACAGCGCCTTTACTTGTAGGACTAAGAGCCCAGCCTTTCCCACCTGGGGGCCCAGGGAAGACAAGCTCCTACTGAATGGTGACTGGCTCTGTCAGAGGTGGGGCTTGCCTCTGTGTGTACGGGGGCTGGAGGCCACAGCTGATCTCCAACACATGCTCATGGTGAGTTTCCTAGTTTTGGTCCTAAGTTAGTGGAGACAAGCTGCCCCACTCCCCACTGCCAAGTCATCATTCCATATCAGGTGTTTGGATTCCATTCCTGCAAGCGGGAAGAATGTGTGCATAAGAGCTGGACAGCCCATAGGGCCTGGGAGACCTCCAGAGATACCTGCCTTGGAGAAAGTTTGCATGGGCCAAGGGGGCAGACTCTTGGGAAGCACACACTCCCTCCCTGAGTGCTGGCAAGAGCAGGCCTCCAGTCTGTTTGGGCAGCAATGAAAGGGACACTGTTTATTTGGCAATTCAAGCACAGGAACGCACATGTGTGGGCCCACTCACTGCTGGCTGGACAGCTGCAGAGAGGGCATTACAATGGAGACCTTACACACCCTCCCATGAGGGACCTGAAAATATGGCATCAAGAGAAATGACAGCAAAACCACGGAAGTGGATTAAACAGAAGGATGACGCCTTTAACCAGGCCACAGTAGGACCAAAGTCCCATAAGAAGTTGTAACAGTATTTTGCCAACAACTCTTAGAAGAAAACGCATTTGGCCAAAGGACCTAGAAGTAAACACCAAGCTTAGGTAGTTGTGAAAATCATCTGGCAGGGGCAGGAAGGTCATTAGAGGACCCACGCCTCCCCTGCTGTGGGTGAGGCCACCTGCCAGCACTGGAGGGCCACCATGCTGGGGCCTGGGCCCAAGGAGGTGTGTTGCTTGGCTCTGTGGTGTCAAGGCTCTGACCTTCCAGTGCACCTCCACCAGTGGCCAATGGGGATATCCGGGGACCTTGGCTCTCTGGCCCTGCTGCTTCCAAATTTGTCAATGCAGTTACCCAGCCCTGTGCCAGTTCATGTCTGTGACAAGCTCCTCTTCCTCTGCAGCCTTGCTTTGGTTGCTGGAGGATGAGTCCTTCTAACGGTCAGGTGGACTTTCCCTGGGCTGGGCCATCTGCTGCCACCCGTGTTGAACTGGGAAGGACTGGGAGACACCTAAAGACTGATTACAAAGGATTCTCTGGAATGGTCCAGGTCTACAGTGACCTCATGGAGTGACGGGAACCCACTACTGTGCATCTGGCTGCGAGAGCTACCTGTAGAAAACTGTCTTCATCCCAGCTGGTTCCAAAATGCTCCCCTGCCAACAGTGAGCCTCGTGTTTGTGAGGTGGGGCTAGCAGCAGGGCAGGCATTCACTTGTCACCGCTGCTGCCCGGTGTAACTAACCATCTTGTACCCATAGGAGCCAGGTCACTGGGTCAGCTAAAGTTCTCACAATAATAGAACCTGGATTTGATGAAAGCTGAAATTGACATTTTCTGGCCTCTTAATAGTTTTCAATTTACTGATTTCATTTCCTTTTTTCAATAAATACTTATCCAGTGCCTAATACGTGTCAGGCACTGTTGTAGGCACCAGAATACAGCAATGAGCAAGACATATAAAAGTTCCTGCCCACATAGAGCTTACAGTCTATGGGAGATGGGGAGGCGAGAATCAAATAAATGGATGAATGATTAACATCTACAGCACTCAGATGGTGATAGGTGCACAAGAAGAAGATGCAGAGAGGTGGGTAGGGAGGAGGGTGGGGCGTGTTGTCCTTTTAAATAAAGAAGTCAGGGAAGGTCTCGTTGAAAGGTGACATTGGAGCAAAGACTGGCAGGTAGTGAGGGGTGAACCATGTGGCTCTCTGGGGAAGAATGTTCAGGTAGAAGGAATGGCATGTGCAAAGGCCCTGAGGCAGGAGGGTGCCTGTGACTAGAAATGGCAGGAAGGCCTACATCCCAGGGCAGAGCAGCAGGCAGAAGTAGTACTGGGGTGGGAGAGGCCTTTGTAAGGACCTGGCTTTTCCTCTGCCATGGGAGGCTGTTTCTTCATTTAAAGTAGCACTCCAGTGTCTGCAGATAAATTCTAAAACAGCTGGTTTCACTAATTTGTCCTCATTAAATAGGTTGCTTTGGTCTTGAATAAATTCAGCCTATATTTACTCTTAAAACCAAATGGTACTCTTTGCCTTATGTTAAACTAACAAATTATGTGTATATATATATCCTTGAGATGCTCTTTGGGAGGAATAAAAAGATATAAGCAATGTGCATCATTCTGTATGTACATAATGAGGATTAGTGAGGCCCCCTTTTTTGGCAAGATTAAAATAGCAAAAATGCAATTTTCAACAAATTATTTGGCAAAATAAATAGAAACAGTAACATTACTAGCATGGTTGGAGATGATGGCTTCAGTGCTATTCTACAATTACGTGTGTCTTCGGCTCAGCCTGGTGGGGCCAAGTTCTTCATACTGCACAGACTGCACATAACTGTTGTTCCCAAGGGGTCCCTGCAGGGCATCTCCCTCGCTCTTTTCTGCTGGGGGTGCAGTGGGGAGGAATAATAGATCTTTTGGCAAAGAAGGGACCCGCATAACTGCTAACAGCCCAATTTGCACAGTGCCCAGAGCTGTCTTTCGTGACAGAAGCTTGCAGAGTGGTCCAGCCTGGATGTGCCGCAGGGCTTCCTGGGGTGAGCGTGGGGGGTTCTCCCCATGGCGTGTGCTGGCCTCTCTATCATGAACTACCCAGGACCCACTCCAGTGAGGCAGCACTGGCAGAAATACACTCTGGGCCAACAGACCCAGAGCTGTGGAGACGACACGGGCAACAGGGTGGACTTGAATTAAATAAGAACAAAGCTGAGCGCTGGTCACTGCCCCGGCCAGCCACACTGAAACAGGCCAGCTAGAGTTTAGAGTCAGGAGTAAATGGGAAGGTGGTGCCTCAGATCTCCAGAGAGCCACCACTTTAAGGCGTTTTGGAAGGGGCTACCTGCTCCCTGGCATGCCAGCCACCTCTGGGCCCTTCATACGGTGTGTCTGTCCTCAGCTGGCAGCAGAACCGGACTCAACTAGAGCAGGGGCCGCCTCTGCAGCCCAACGAGGATGAAGCCAGAGCTGGTAAGGTCTGTCTGACCCAGCAGGGCTCGCTCAGCCACAGAAACACACTTCTTCTTATTTATTAGAAGCACTGAAGAAAGAAAAAGGACAGAACACTGGGGGTACTTAATTTGTAAAGTCCACACCAAGATGAGGAGAAAAAGAATCATGTCCATAAAGAAAGGAGCCCCAAACATACAGTAGATGCCTTCAGCTTTTACTCCAGGTCTCTTAGTAAATAAAAGACTCACATGGAATGGAACTTACACACATGGATTTGGAAAAGTCTGTTTTTCCTTGTACAAATTTCCCACCACTGATAAGTACAGCCCTTTTATCTTAACTAATGGGAAGTATATTTTGTTAAGTTTATTTTTGCAAAGTAGAATAGTTTGCAAAATAAGTTTTTGTGGACACTAAATGGGGGGGGTGGGGTGGGCGATGGACCCTTGACCCCTCCCCAGAGACAGGACGGGCACTGCATGGAGGATGTCCACACCCTGAGGTGTGCGCCTGGGGGGCATGGAGGGTCCTTTTATCTTCAGCCCCCCAATTCTTGACAGTAAGCTACGAGAAGTAGTAAATTAAATCATTTGGGAAAACATTCGATTTGTAAAGTAATAGATTCAAATGCCACTGGGTGGTAATAGGTAAGAAAAAGCCCACAGTAATTTAGTGAATACAAAGTATTCATTTAAGAGGAAAGGTACAGTACCAAAATCCATGAACAGAAAAAAGGAAATCAAGCTTTCAATAAAAAAAGACATTGATACATTCCCACTTTCAAAAGGTATTTGAACAAGCAGCAAAAAGCGTTTAACCCCCCGGAGCCCATAGCACAGCTCCTTCCCACCTCCAGTTACCCTTCCAAGGGACAACCCTGTGACAATAAAGCGTGCAAAATATTGCTCTGTGGCATGTTCTGAAAATAATACAAAAATAATTTTTATAGTACAGTTTAAACTTGTCTTGTAAAATTTCAACGTAACACAGCATAAAATCTACAAACAAAATACACTGAAAAACACCTTCCCTTAACAATATATTAAAAAAATCATTTACCCAGATAACAAATGTGCAGGAAATGTAAAGTAAATTTCTGAAATAACCTTCGCAGGGGTTTAGAAGTATCTTGGATCCTCTGGAAACCTGCAGTCCCTTGGAGACACCTGTTCTTTCTAGAAAGGGAAGTGTGGCCAGATCAGGTGGGGAAGGCTGCTCTCCGGCAGGGTCAGCTAGGGCAGCAGGGCCATGCACCCCGGTGGGACTCACCTTCTTCCCTTTTTCCCTGCTCTGCAAAGGGCCCTCATGCCATGGAACATGAGGGAAGCCCTTGGCCCACATACAGTCAACACAGTTTTTATTAGTTCCTGGCCAGCCTGCTGAAGTTGGTCTGCAGCCAGGGACGAGGTCTAAACGCCTCTTCTCAAGGAGCATGCTGTCGGTGCACGGGACTAGCACATTTAATATGACCATCGGCTCTCTCCCCTTTGCATTTTTAATACTGTTTAGAGAAAGGATGGATCCAGATCTCTCACAAAAGGAAATGGCTATTCCTAAGTCATGTGGACTGAGTGGTAATGTATCAGCCTGGAGCAGGTGTCTACAGGCGTCTGGCGCCTCGTTACCACACTGAGAAGCTGGGGCGCAGGATGCAGCCAGTGGCTTTATCTCAGGCTCTCATTTAGGGCACATCTGTCATCAGATGGTGATGGGTGGAGGTAACTTAGAAATGCAAGGGTAGAATAGGTCCTGGTGTTTTGATAATTACGTACTCTGCCTGGTTTGGAAGGTTTTCCTCTATTACAATGGACTGTTTTTATTCTCTCTCTTTTTTTTTAATTAAACAAACCTGGCAGATAGTGTGAGAAAGAAAATATCTGAATTTGCATAGCCAGTTTTAGAAATTTCTGGTTGGCTGTTTTTACATTAAAAAATGAAAAAAACAAGCAAGCAAGAAGTGACTTTATGCCTCCTTGACATCTTGTGCATACGAGTTTGGTTTCTGAATGGATTATTGAAGCATTTTTAAGGTTGGGTGTCTCAATCTTTTAAGAGTGAGGAGCATGAGGAGTGGCCGGCATTCACACCTAAAGGAACGCTTTCTGTGACCCCACAGCTTTGGATGCCAAAGCAGCTGCTCAGCGTGACACAAAGAATCAGTCCAGAAAGCTGCCACAGACCCTCTCCATGAGATTTTTTTAAAACCACTTTTGTTTTCTGAGTAATAAAAGAAACCCCAGTAATAGTAGGGACATGGATGTTAGTACAGTAATTATCACACATTGAAAATATTGTTCAGCAGGAAAAGTAAAACTTTCAAAAAATTTCTTAAAGATCCTATTTAATAAATAATTTTTGATTTAAGGAACCACTTATGCAAAACTTGAACAAATTACTGAAAACTCCACCTGCTGTGGAATAATTAAAAACAAAAAGGCATTACTCACAGGAGATACTCAATTATTTTATTATAATTTCTCAAACAAGTAAAAAAAAATCCCCTCTCCCCCCCTTTTTTTTTTGTTTTTGCTGCTCTTTAGTTAGGGAAAAAAGCATCGTTTCTAGAGGAGAAGCTGGCTCCAGTGAAGAGATGGTCGACCTCCTGCTTTTTCTGAGGATACACTCACAGCAAAGCCAGGTGCTTTCTCCTGTCCTAGGATTATTAGAAGCTATTCTAAGGCTCTCACAGGTTTTATAGTATTCTTTTGTTAGTGAGGATTTTACCCATCTTATTCTCATTTCTTGGAAACAAGCTCGTTCCTTAGTGAGGCAGATTTAGCTCCTCAGTGTCCTTGGCCAAGAACGGTGTTCTCCGGAGGTAATCTTGGAAGGAAGAGGCTGCATATTGCTGCTCAAAACAGGGTAGCTAAGGACACATTTTTTTTTTCCTCAAGAAATGTAGGAGGCACCAAAAAAGAGACCGCTCAGGGATCGGGCTGCTCCCTCATTGTGTCACGAGACGGAGGCAGGGTCGTCCTGCCCCGTGGAGAGGCCACGATCACAGTGAGTCCCTTTACCTGGCTGAACCCAGACAGATGCAGGTGTGGGGGTGGGCTTCCTTCCTGGTTCCCCCAGCCCCTTCCCTTTGGAAAGAGCAGCAGCCTAGTGGGGGCTTACACAGTGACCAAAAGGTCAATTCCTCGCTGTCTCCTGGGGCACCGATGGTCACCGCCCAGGGGCCCGCCAGCGACAGTCCACTGTGGAAGTGCCTTCAAAGCAGAAAAGTGAGCAGGCTGTCCTATCTGCTCCTCTATGAGCAAATCCAAATTGTGGGATGGGAACCCTGCTTTTTGGACCCTAGGTGTCTTTGGAAAGCTCCTGTCACCTGAGCTGCGCGGCACTGGGAGCCATCGCTGTACCTCACCGCGCCCGCGAGACGGGTGGTCCAGTGCCCTTTCCACGGCCGCCCGCGGCTTGGATGGCAGTGTGAATGGTGCTTGAGCCGGGGCTGGGGGAGGAGGTTTTGCTTATGAAATGGAGCTGTGTGTTTCTAAAGGGCCACAGTGACCACACGGGCGTCAGCCGGCGGCCAGGTTCCCGCCTTCTCCTAGGCCCCGGGATGGGAGGCAGGTAGAGCCCGCAGAGGAGCCTCCACCGCAGCCCCGGGTGCGCGCTCGCTCTAAGCCCTGGGTACTACCAACCGCGCACAGGGGACCGCTACCTGGAAGAAATCATCGCTAGGTTAGGAGGAAAAAAAAAAAAAAAAAAAAAGCATGTAAAACACTCCCTTCTAAAAACAAAGGGCTGCGAATTTCTTTATTTCTCTTATTGAGGAACAAAAATACTCTTGCAATGGCTATTGAGTTTCCACAGGTACGAGGCAGATACTAGGCTAGCACACCCACTTCCAACAGTATGACTTGTTTCCTATCCGTCTACTACCTGAGTGGCGTCAGTGTAGGTTCAGGCACCATTAGGAACGTTTGACCAAACACGTACACGGCACTGACAGAGGAGGCGCCGGCCTTCCGGTGGACCAGGGCATGTAAAAAAGACACCGACACAATGGAAAAGAAATCCTCGAAGGTAGAACCTCGCCGCCCGCGCCGCGCCGCTCAGGGCCGGGCCCCGCGCGCCTCGCGCCGCCGCCGGAGCTCCTCGCGGTAGCAGTAGGAGCAATAGTGCTCGGTCTCGGCGCGCCCGTAGAACGCACAGTTCTCGCGCTGGCAGCGCCGCTGCGCCGGCCCCGGGCCGCCACGGCCGCACTCACCGTTCGAGCGCGCGGTCGGCGCGTCGGCGTCGGCGAACTCCAGGCCGTCGCGCGCGGCGCCGAAGCCGTTGGTGTAGGTCTGCGACTTGTGCTCGGCCGCCCCCGCCGCCCCGGCCGCGCCCGGTAGGGCCCCAGGCACCGCGCGCGCCAGCGACTCGACCGTGTTGACGGTGCGCAGGGCGGCGGCGCGCGCCGGGCTGTAGCTCTGCGACGACAGCGAGCGGTTCTGCTGCGGGTACGTGGCGCACGGCCGCAGCGCCCCCACGGCCGGCGCGCACGCCTCGTCCCGCGCGCCCGACGCCTGCACGTGGATGACGCTCTGGCGCGCTGGCGCCGGGGGGCTGCGGCCAGGGACTGGTCCGCTGGCGCCCGCGCGCCGCGCGCCTCCCCCCGGGGAGGCCGTGCCGCCCGCCGCCGCCCGCGCCGCCCGCCCTGCCGCGGGCCCGGGGCTCGGCCGCTCCTTGAGCTTGAGCACCAGCTGCGTGGGCGGGCCCGGAGAGGCGCGCTCCGGGACCGGCGCGCCCTCCGTCTCCGGTCTGCGCGGCGGCCGCTTGGCCGTGGAGGCGGCGGCGGC